>NC_057794.1:549483599-549783599 GCF_018294505.1 Triticum aestivum
ATATCATGTAAGCATCATAGCACTCCTAACCAAACCCACTCATATCTTCCATTTCCTCTTCTAAATCATGTTTGGTCAAAACAGATATACAGCTAGAAGCGAAGACCGGATAAGAGGGAACAAACCTTGAGCCTGAACCCACTTGAGTGGTCCGATAAGGAGCAAATAATCAAAAACATCTGAACTGGCATCAGAGAGGACTGGCCCAAACCCTCAGGCTCGGCGGTAGCATCCATATTGGTAAGGCATCACTAATCTAGCTCCAAAGCCAAGACCATGGCGGTGGCAGCATCCAAGATTCTTTGCAAAGTGCTCACAGAAACTCTATCCAGTGAGGTAAACAACCTAGATGCATGTCATACTGCTCACAATTATTTAATTCCATGAGATGCATTGCAAAAATCCCAAAACTTTAGGGCATGTTGAAGCTGCAAAAAACAAACAGAAATTTCCCAACACAGTAAGCTTAACTATACTATAGTCTTACAATATTAGCACTGAACTGATAATAAGCATATATTATATTGTTAATTTCTGTGCAAATGGTTTTCATACAGAGTAAAACCAAGGAATGACTACTTGAACCGAATAAAAAGAACAAAAAAACTATGGATGTTCAACATGTAAGCTAGTAACAGAAATGAATGAACCTCTGGACCATTCAGCTGAATCAGAATGAAGTACTAATCACCCTGAAAAGTTGTTTCCTATCACTTGATAATTGCCCTTGAACCCCTCCTGCTGCAAGATGGAACCTTAACCACATTAGTTCTGCAAATGTCACACACACAATCATTTAACGATAAAATCACCTACTGAAACCGGAATCTCACCAAAGCCTCACACTTTTAACCAGAATTAAACCAGCAAAACAAATTAGTCTAAGCATCAAGTTATATCATGACGAAATCAGTATGTAAATTAGCACTACGGATAGATAAGGCCAAATCGGTCCTCCTCGACAGAAAAAAACCAGGTACCCACAAGCTAAGGAAGGCAACAAAAACTACTGTGCAGATACCTAGGACACATCTAGTTCTACCCATCCCCTCAATTCTAACCTATTTGCACAATGCAAATTTACTTACAGGAGCACACAAATTTCATATTCTAATCTGCACAACAATCAATTTACTCAAATCTGTGCCACAGCTGCAGTCTACAACACAACCATGAAACAAATTGGAGTATGGCACCAAGATGTGGGTTACCTGAGGCGGAAATGCGTTGCGGTATGAGGAGACATCACAAACACGCCACCTCCACTACAGATGGGTGGCCCTCCTCATCGAACTAAGTATCATGCTGCTCAATGGACCAAACAAGTTCGAACCAACCACTGCGATTGCAGAAACCTTGATGATAATCAAACACTTTTTTTTTCTTTTTGCGACTGGTTGTTTCAGTCGGTGGAATCAGAAGAAGGAAACAACCAGTTTAACATTGCCGGAGTTAACATAATTGGATATCTTTTTATGGATAGTATGGAAGGAACGAGAATCAAAATCAGGGGCTGGTTCCGTCAGACTTACCATCTTCAAGGCAAGTACTTGGCGAGCCCGCTGATGGTGAGATCCCTCTCCTCATGCTCCTCCATCCATTCCCTCACCAAATCCAGGGATAGCTGCACAATCATCAGCACAAGCTACGTCAAGCTATTGATACCGATTTCCAGAACAGTGTGCTCGCCACCAATGAGTAATAAAGAGAGAAATATATTTTTCACCTAGGGCTTTAATCATCTATCTGGCCATGGTGATGCTTTCCTAGTGGGCTGTTTCTATGTACTATTTGAGGCTTGAAACATTCTGAAGTGCAAATCTGAATGTCCATATCACGAAGACCTAGAACTAAGCACTTCCTAAATTCTGAAAAATAGTCACCAATAAGCATCACCGATTCTACCAATAAAATTGTCAAATCTGGCCAACTCAAAAGGCTTTAAGCACTATAGTGTCTGAGTAAGTAAATAACTAACCATAAGACTATCCGGTCTATTTACTTATTAGATCAGCTAACCTTCCATCACGTATAACAATTAAAAACTGCACCCACATTAGAACATCTTGCGGATTCAGTACCTCACAACTGATGAAACGGTCACAATGTTTGGGTTATCCACTGCATATAGTGCCAAGCATATATAGCAAGGTATGACAGATGTATTAACAGACACACCACCACCAGTTGCAGCAACTTGACAGTTCACGTGCGGTAGAGCACCAGGTGCAGCTGTTTTTGCCCAGCCGCTGAGGCCACCGTCCGCCCACCACACCGCCGTCTGCCGCACCACGCGCTGCACATGCTCCTCTTGCTGAGCGAGGAAGAGGCAGAGCGCAGCATCCCATGCATCGCGCCTGAGCCCCAGCGTGCTCGCAGCTCCCGATGGAGGAGTGGATCGAGCTGCCGCCAACCGCCAGGTCTCGTTCGACCTCGCCGGCGCAGGCCGACACCGGCGATTGACCCTTCTCCCATCAGCCGCGATGGAGACGTGGGCGGAGGTGAGCCGGAGGCCGGGGATGAGCTGGGCGCCGGCGAGACGGGGTGGACGGGCCCGGCGGCGTCGATCTGCTGGCGGGGGAGCTCGGTGAAGCGGCCGGCGCCAGAGGACGTGGTCGAGGACGGCCGGGAGATGGCGGCGTGCGGGAGGCGAGGGCTGCGAGAAGGAGCCGACGAGGAGGAAGCGCCGGAGGAGGACGGCGGCGCCGCGGGCGGAGAGGGCGGGAGCGCGCGCAGGGAGAGGACGGCCGTGTCCTTTTTGCCCCGGCGTCTGTGGTGACGGCGCAGGGCGTCCCATGCGCAGAGGTGGCCCCGGCGTCGGTGGTGACGGCGCAGGGCGTCCCACGCGCAAAGGTGGCCGCCGGGCCCCTCGTACGGCAGCGCCCAGCCGCCAGCCTTCCTCCTCTCGCTGGCGCTCATGGTCGCCGTGTCCAGGTGAGGAGGCTGGGGGCGGCGCGAGGGAGAGCAGCAGCGACGGGAGAGGATGAGAGAGGCGGCGCGAGGGGGAGGAGCAGCGACGGGAGAGAATGGAGGAGGCGGCGCGAGGGGGAGAAGGGAGGGAGGGGATGGAGGCTAGCGTTCTCACCCAATCGGCACGCCTCATCCGACCATGGGCCAATCAGCGCCCAACACGCACGAAGAGGCAAGACGTTTTTTTTTTTCGAGGGTACGCCAAAGGCATACCTTAGCTTTATAGAAGGGAGAAAAATATATACAAGAGTTTACAGAGTTGCCGGTTGGGCTACATCTAGCCTGACCAAGCCACCACTCCACACACACGCTACTCGACTACTCTAACATACATTGCTCTCCAAAAGCTCCTGCCGTGGCCCACATCCTCAGCTCGTCGAAGATCATGTCCACCGTGTCTTGTTCATTCTTGATCTGGCCAGAACCAAACACCCTCGCATTTCTTTAGTTCCATAACGTCTAGCAGATGAGCATGACAAAAGAGTCAAACCCCTTCCGAGAGTGCTTAAGAAAACGCTTTCTAGCGTCCAACCACCAATGCACTAAACTCGAATCATATGTTGGGCAAAGCTCCATAGGCAACCCCATCCTAGATATGCAAGTGAACCAAACTTGCCTCGAGAACACACATTGCAGCAGAATGTGGTCCACCGTGTCCTCCTCTTGGTCACATAGAAAGCATTTAGAAATTTGATCTTGTAAGTTATGCCTCGCCCTTCTGTCTGAAGTCCATAGCCGATATTGGACAGCCAGTCACATGAAAATTTTGCAAGCCAGAGGGGCCCAGCACTTCCAAATAGCTCCAAAGGAGTGGAATCTAACTCCTCCCTCACATAGCATCTTGTACGCAGAGGATGCGGTGTAAGTTCTCGACACATTCCAAGCCCAAATAGGATTGTCCTCGGACTGCGCATCCAGATGTACCTCCTCAAGGATCTCCCAAAGGCCTATAAATTGGGTAAGGCCTTCCGTGCACAAGTCGCCGACTACATCATTCATCCAAGAGTGCATATCTAGAGCCTCTCGGACACGTCTCCTGTTGGTAACTTGCGTACGAACAGACTTCACCACTAGAGGAGCGACCTCCACAATGGTAGCGCCCTGGATCCATCTATCCTTCCAGAACAAGGTTTTGTCCCCATCACCAACTCTCCATTTCACCAAGCTACTAAACGCTTGCGCTACCGATTTGTCCGCGGCCAAACAAAGCCCTTGCCACGGCCTGGAAGTGTCCGTGCGTCTAAGCCATTCCCACCTCAACCTTAGAGCGATGCCATGTTTGTGAAGATCAATGACGCCTAGCCCTCCCATGAGCTTAGGCCTGCATACTCTCGCCCAAGATACGACACATTTACCTCCCTTGATTTCCTCAGTCCCGGCCCAGAAGAAGGCCCTACACCCTTTGTCCACTTTGTCCAGAGCCCATTTTGGCGCCTCCGCGACCATAAGGTGGTGAGTAGCCCGCGCTCTCATGACCTGGTTGACAAGAACCAGCCTGCCTGGTCTAGTCACCAAACCCCTTTGCCATCCTGGCAGAATGTGGAGTGCCGCGTCCACCATAGGCTGCCACTCCGATCTTTTCAACTGGTGGCGAATGGGAGGCGTATGAAGAACTACATACCTTCTTTGAACATGGAAGGGCGTACTATCACTGATCAGAGCGGCAAGGAGGAAGCCTTCTATAATGCCTACAAGGATTTGTTGGGCAAGGACGTGGCTAGAGAGTTCACGCTTGATTTGGAAGGTCTTGGAGTTGCTCACGTGGATTTATCGGAGCAAGACCGGCTGTTTACTGAAGAGGAGGTGTGGGCAGTCATTAAGGATCTTCCCTCCGATAAAGCACCGGGTCCGGATGGGTTCATTGGCTTGTTCTTTCAAAGATCTTGGGAAGTGATCAAGACGGATCTGATGGCTGCTATTCATAAGTTGTTCCTTGGAAATGGGAGGGGTTTTGGGAGGCTTAACCAAGCCCTCATCACTCTTTTGCCGAAATCCCCAGATGCTTCTTCTGTTTTCGATTTTCGGCCGATTAGCCTTATGCATAGCATGCCAAAGATTGCTTCCAAGCTTCTTACTTCGAGGCTTGGACCGCGCATGGGGGATCTTGTTCAGGTGAACCAGTCTGCTTTCATAAAAGGGAGATGCTTGCATGATAATTTCCTTCTCGTGAGACAAGTGGCAAGGATGTTGCACAAAAGGAAAGCTAAAGGTGTGCTACTCAAGCTAGACATTACTAAAGCCTTTGACTCCTTGTCATGGTCGTTCTTGTTTGAAGTGTTGAGAGCCAAGGGTTTTTCGGAGCGGTGGATCTCTTGGATCGCCACTCTGCTTACGACGGCTAGTTCCAGAGTGATCGTAAATGGGCAGGCGGGAGATAAGTTTATGCATGCTAAAGGTTTGAGGCAAGGGGATTCGATCTCCCCCTTACTCTTTGTCATAGCCATGGATATCCTCACGCATATCATTATCAAGGCGCATGAAGCTAGAGTTATGAGTCGCATCAATGGATGTAGCCCAGTGCAGAGGCTGTCTCTGTATGCAGATGATGTGGTTCTTTTCATCAAACCCACAAGGCCGGACCTGGAGTTAGTCAGAGAGTCTCATACCATCTTTGGAGTTGCTTCTGGACTGAAAGTAAATTTCGCTAAATCGGCGGCAATTATGATTCGAGCAGAGCCGGAGGATGAGGATATTGTGAAGTCGGCGCTGCCCTGGAAGCTTGCCACCTTTCCTTGCGAGTACCTCGGGTTGCAGCTCAGCATTTGGCAGTTGAAGAGGCAAGACGTGAAAAGATGAGAATGCCCTTGGCGGGGCACGCGATTTACGTGCGGTGGCACGAGATCTTTACAGTGGGGGTAATTATTCATTGCTACAACTCCTTTTTTTTGGATCCGATGGCCCAGCTCTTCCAGCGGCTTGATCCAACGTCCGAGAATGCATCAAGCAAACAGATCCGACGACCCACGATCGCTGAGCTCTGAGGAGGCCCGGGAGTGACTGAATCTCTTATTTCTCGATTTAAAGTTATAGCTATCTAGCTAAGGGCGGCATATCCGAGCCTTAGAGGGGAGTGTGTACGTTCACGTGTGACTCGGCCGACCTCTCTCTCTCCCTCCCCCGACCTCTCTTCCCCGAGGCGGCGGCGCCGCCCCGCCCCCGGGGAGCCCTGTCCACACCGCCCTCAGCCCTCCCCCTCCATCGCCTTCCACTACCGCCGCCGTCGCTGAGGACACCGCGGGGCGAAGCCCCTGTGGTGAGGCGGCGTCGGTGGCGCGGTCCTCGGCCGGCGGTAACGCGTGGGGGCAGCGGGCGTCCATCTCCCTCCTCCTCCAATGGCAGTGCGCAGCGGGTTGGCGGTGGCCAGGAGATCTCCGGTAGCCGTTTGACAGATGGGATTTTGGCTGCGATGAGATCTGATCTGGGCCCGAGGGGTTTAGATCGAGATCCACTGTGGTTGTGCCTCGTCTTGACAACGGTAAGAGGAGACCCCCTGGGTAATCTTCCCGGCACAAGGACGTCCGGGTCTCTTGGCCCGGGCATGGTGGTGGTGGCTGCCTTCTCCATCGAAGGCGGTTGGCCAGGCTGGTAGTGACGGATCTTGGATCCCACTATTAGCACCGGCGGCGAGTTGGGGAGACATAGTCGCCAGTGAAATCCGAGACGACTCCGGTCATGGCGGGCGATGGCGGCGTCTATGTCGTTACCTTGATGAAGACATTGTTAAGCAATTATCGTCAACCTTCTCGTGCCGCTCCGGAAGAAATCCTAAGATCACCGAATCAGATGATGGTGGCGCTGCGGTGTCGTGTTCCCTATTGGGGGCATCGTTTGTGGAGCAGCACCGGATGGAAGAGGCGTGAGGTGGTGTGGCGTGCCTTCTCTCGCATTGACGACGGCGGGTCTCAACGGCATGGAGCAGCGGGGTCTCGCCGGTGGGCGTGTGATGATGGATGAGTGCAGGATGGTGGCGTTGTCTGGCATCGTGATGGCGTCGACGGCAGCTAGACCGGGCAAGGTAGATGCAACAGTGCATCACTGAAGATGGATTGGTGGCAGGTGGTTGCGGCGACCTCATACCCGACAGACGTCCTGGTTGAGGAGTGCGCCGGACTGGTGGGTGCCCCATACCCGGCGGGCGTCCTGGTTGGGACCTCGGGTCTTAGATGTTAGGTTTGGCTGCAAGGTCTGTTTGGTATTAGACCCGGACTATCAGCATCCCTACATCAAATGGATAGGAGTAGCGACAGATGTTGCCTAAAAGATGGCTTTAGTATTACTGTTGTATGACTTTGTAAGGTCTTTTGTGAATAATTAATAAAGTGGCTGCATGCATCGTCCAGATGCAGAGGGCGGGGGTCCTCCACCTTTTCTAAAAAATCCGACCTTTAGAGCATCTCCACTCGTTGGCGCCCCAGGAGGTCTTTTTTCACCGCTTGGGGTCGCGCCGGCGGAATTTTTGGCTTGGGGAGGAAAAATTTCCCAGCCGTCCCCCACCCAAGACGCATTCCGAGGACGTGTGGCGGCACCCCATAGCTCGACACCATCTCCAGCACTGTCGAGCATGCCCGCCACCGTCCGCCGCACGTTCCTTGGCGCGGGCCTCGCCACCGCGCACCACCAGCCCTCCGTCCAGCTCCCTCCTCCACGCGAGCAGCTCTACGACGTGCTCGACCACCCAGATCAAGCGAGCGCGAGCCCTGCCCCGGCGATGCGCGCTCCGCTCCCATCGACGGAGATGGCCTTGATAGAGACGACGGCCGCGTCCCGGAGCGGCGGCAGCTCCCAGGCGAGGGAGGTGGCATGTGCTGCTAGCACCGGACGCGCTCCACCCCAAGGTCGCCAACGGAGCGGCGGCAGCTCCCAGGCGAGGGAGGCGTCGGGGCTTCATCCTAGACGGGAGCCATGCGGGCGCCGCGCCATGGGGAACTCCTAGACGGGAGCCACTTAACTCGAGCCTGCATGGTAGCAGCTGGAAGTGTCCAGAGTCCACACTCTTTTTAACTGGCAAGCTTGGGGGGGGGGTCATCCACTTCTTCTTCCCACTCCCATCCACATCTGGCCACGCGTGCCCCCTCCAGCATACAGGAAACCTTAAACGCCATAGTCGGCTTGAGGTCAGCTCATCATGCGGTCCGACAAGGTGGACGTTGGTGCCACGAAGGGGGACGGGGGAAGGACTTGCTAGCCATGGGACCGGCTGTACATCCGGTGCATCGGGCGTAGTACACTAGGAGAACCGTGTCCCGCTCTCGTGGCACGGTGTCAACCTCCCCCACGGTTGGCACCTCGACCCCCACCGCATTTCGGTTCTGGCGGTGTCGCGGTCCGAGCGGGCACGTGCAAAGGAGATCCGCTAGCGGTGTGCTCTCGTCATGCCGGAGCAATGCCATGACCCGGTGTACGCGGCCAACTCCCCCAACTGGGACGTTTGGTTCGCCACGGAGCATGACGTGTGTCATCGTGCCACCGTCCAGCTCGAGGCCCGCCCTACACCGGCACCGCCAATGGTTAAGGAGGAGGAGGTGGAGATGGAGTACTAGGCTGCATTGCATGCGGCGTTCCAGCGCGCGCTCGACGAATCGAAGCACGAGGAGGACGCTCGCTGGCCTGGCCTCGGGAAGGCACTCCAGCTCTCGGTGGCCGATGACTGCATCTACCTGCCGCCAGCACCCCACGCTGGCACCGCTGGCACCTGATAGTGTCCTTGAGACATATCAATGGACCCGCGTCATGCGGGTGTGAGTTAGCGCATAGGCTGTGTGGATGCACATGGCACCGGAGGAGGAGGCGCAACACCTCGAAGTCAGGAGGGCGCACTAGCTCGCGAGGGAACGGGCCAATGTCGGGTGCCAGATGCAGCAGCAGCGCGAGGAGGAGTGCCGTCAGTGTTGGGCGCCCGACGAGGAGAAGCAGCCGGAGCAGCAAGAGAAGGCGCACACTGAGGGAGTCCTGGATTAGGGGGTCTCCGGACAGCCGGACTATATCCTTTGGCCGGAGTGTTGGATCATGAAGATACAAGATTGAAGACTTCGTCCCGTGTCCGGATGGGACTCTCCTTGGCATGGAAGGCAAGCTTGGCAATACGGATATGTAGATCTCCTCCTATTGTAACCGACTCTGTGTAACCCTAGCCCCCTCCGGTGTCTATATAAACCGGAGGGTTTAGTCCGTAGGACAACAACAATCATACCATATGCTAGCTTCTAGGGTTTAGCCTCTACGATCTCATGGTAGATCAACTCTTGTAATACTCATATCATCAAGATCAATCAAGCAGGAAGTAGGGTATTACCTCCATCAAGAGGGCCCAAACCTGGGTAAACATCATTGTCCCCCGCCTCCTGTTACCATCCGCCTTAGATGCACAGTTCGGGACCCCCTACCCGAGATCCGCCGGTTTTGACACTAACACACACGCTGAGCCAGGCAGCGGCGCCGCTGCAGCAGACGCCTGAGGAGGAGGCATTGTCGGCCTACCAGCGGCCCTTCCATTGGGTTGAGGAGTCGGTGTACTTCGACCTCACCCGCTCGGACAACGAGGACGATGCCTAGGGTTGTGGGCTATGGGGCGTGATGTCTGTTTTCTTTTTTTTTATGTTTTATGTTTAATTATGTTAGAAGTGGACTTTGGCCGGCGGTTTTAATGTTTAGTTATATTTTATTAATTTGCATGTTTTAAATTTAAATATTTTGTATGCTGCTACCTCTTGAGCACTGTGTTGGTTTTCCCTTAAAGAGGAAAGGGTGATGCAGTAAAGCAGCATAAGTATTTCCCTCAGTTTTTGAGAACCAAGGTATCAATCCAGTAGGAGGCCACGCACGAGTCCCTCGCACCTACAAAAACAAACAAGAACCTCGCAACCAACGCGATAAATGGGTTGTCAAGCCCTTCTCGGTCACTTACGAGAGTGAGATCTAATAGAGATGATAGATAATATTTTTGGTATTTTTATGATAAAGATGCAGAGTAAATAAAGCAAAATAAACGGCAACGGAAATAGCAAAGTATATGCAGATTAATATGATGGAAAATAGACCCGGGGGCCATAGGTTTCACTAGTGGCTTCTCTCAAGATAGCATAAGTATTTGCGATGGGTGAACGAACTACTATCGAGCAATTGATAGAATTGAGCATAGTTATGAGAATATGTAGGTATGATCATGTATATAGGCATCACGTCCAAGACAAGTAGACCGAAACGATTCTGCATCTACTACTATTACTCCACACATCGACCGCTATCCAGCATGCATCTAGAGTATTAAGTTCATGAAGAACAGAGTAATGCATTAAGAAAGATGACATGATGTAGAGGGATAAACTCATGCAATATGATATAAACCCCATCTTTTTATCCTTGATGGCAACAATACAATACGTGCTTTGCTGCCCCTACTGTCACTGGGAAAGGACACCGCAAGATTGAACCCAAAGCTAAGCACTTCTCCCATTGCAAGAAAGATCAATCTAGTAGGCCAAACCAAACTGATAATTCGAAGAGATTTGCAAAGACAACCAATCATACATAAAAGAATTCAGATTTGACTCAAATATTGTTCATAGATAATCTTGATCATAAACCCACAATTCATCGGATCTCGACAAACACACCGCAAAAGAAGATTACATCGAATAGATCTCCACGAGAGAGGGGGAGAACATTGTATTGAGATCCAAAAAGAGAGAAGAATCCATCAAGCTAATAACTATGGACCCGAAGGTCTGAGGTAAACTACTCACACTTCATCGGAGAGGCCTTGGAGATGATGTAGAGGCCCTCCGTGATCGATGCCCCTTCTGGCGGAGCTCCGGAACAGGCCACGAGATGGGATCTCCCAAGTACAAAAAGTTGCGGCGGTGGAATTAGGTTTTTGGCTCCGTATGTGGTAGTTTGGGGTATGTAGGTATATATAGGAGGAAGAAGTAAGTCGGTGGAGCAACGAGGGGCCCACGAGGGTGGAGGGCGCGCCTGGGGGGGTTGGCGCGCCCCCCTACCTCGTGCCTTCCTCGTTCGTTGCTTTGCGTGGACTCCAAGTCCTCTGGATCATGTTTGTTCCGAAAATCACGTTCCCGAAGGTTTCATTCCGTTTGGACTCCATTTGATATTATTTTTCTGCGAAACTCTGAAATAGGCAAAAAAACAGCAATTCTAGGCTGGGCCTCCGGTTAGTAGGTTAGTCCCAAAAGTAATATAAAAGTGTATAATAAAGCCCAATAATGTCCAAAACAGAATATAATATAGCATGAAGCAATCAAAAATTATAGATAAGTTGGAGACGTATCATATGCATCTTAGCTTTTTATGACCACATGGACTAATGCGTCGGTCGTATTGGGCGCACCGCTGACCCAATTCCAAAACCGTACACGTGCGTCTGCTCGGCCGACCCAAACGGACTAAAAAGGACAAAAACCGCGTCCATGTGCATCGGCCGGTTGGAGTTGCCCTTAAACCACCTGCAACCATCGGACCGTGCGGTCGGAACGTGTTTTGTCATCCAACATGGTATTGCATCAGTCAGCGGTCCGGACCTATATTTTCCTACAAATGGGAAACAAAGTGGGAGGGGTTTTGCGGGCGTCCAGACCGCTATCACACCCGTGGCCCAGCAACACCATCCCACCTGGTAGTTTGGGGGTACGTAGGTATATATAGGAGGAAGAAGTACGTCGGTGGAGCAACGAGGGGCCCACGAGGGTGGAGGGCGCGCCTGGGGGGGGGGGTAGGCACGACCCCTACCTCGTGCCTTCCTTGTTCGTTGCTTTGCATGGACTCCAAGTCCTCTGGATCACGTTCGTTCCGAAAATCACGTTCCCGAAGGTTTCATTCCGTTTGGACTCCGTTTGATATTCTTTTTCTGTGAAACTCTGAAATAGGCAAAAAACAACAATTCTGGGCTGGGCCTCCGGTTAGTAGGTTAGTCCCAAAAGTAATTAAAAGTGTATAATAAAGCCCAATAATGTCCAAAACAGAATATAATATAGCATGAAGCAATAAAAAATTATAGATACGTTGGAGACGTATCAAGCATCCCCAAGCATAATTCCTGCTCGTCCTTGAGTAGGTAAATGATAAACATAATTTTTGATGCGGAATGCTACTTGGCATGGTTTTTTAATGTAATCCTCTTAATTGTGGTAAAAGTTTAATATTGACACAAAAGTAATAATACTTTAAGCATACTAACTAAGCAATCATGTCTTCTCAAAATAACATGGCTAAAGAAAGTTATCCCTACAAAATCATATAGTCTGGCTATGCTCTATCTTCATCACACAAAATATTTAAATCATGCATAACCCCGGTTTGAGCCAAGCAATTGTTTCATACTTTAGAATTTTCAAACTTTTTTAACTTTCACGCAATACATGAGCGTGAGCCATGGACATAGCACTATATGTGGAATAGAATACGGTGGTTGTGGAGAAGACAAAAAGGAGAAGATAGTCTCACATCAACTAGGCGTATCAACGGTCTATGGAGATGCCCATCAATAGATATCAATGTGAGGAGTAGGGATTGCCATGCAACGGATGCACTAGAGCTATAAGTATATGAAAGCTCAAAAGAAACTAAGTGGGGGTGCATCCAACTTGCTTGCTCATGAAGACCTAGGGCAATTTGAAGCCCATCATTGGAATATACAAGCCAAGTTCTATATGAAAAATTCCCACTAGTATATGAAAGTGACAAAACAAGAGACTCTCTATCCTGAAGAACATGGTGCTACTTTGAAGCACAAGTGTGGTAAAAGGATAGTAACATTGTCCCTTCTCTCTTTTTCTCTCATTTTTTATTTGGGCCTTTTCTCTTTTTTTTCTATTTAGTCTGGAGTCTCATCCCGACTTGTGGGGGAATCATAGTCTCCATCATCCTTTCCTCACATGGGACAATGCTCTAATAATGATTGTCGGTGTCAAAACTGGCAGATCTCGGGTAGGGGGTCCCGAATTGTGCGTCTAAGGCGGTGGTAACAGGAGGTAGGGGACACGATGTTTACCCAGGTTCGGACCCTCTCGACGGAGGTAATACCCTACTTCTTGCTTGATTGATCTTGATGATATGAGTAGTACAAGAGTTGATCTACCACGAGATCGTGGAGGCTAAACCCGAGAAGCTAGCCTATGGTATGATTGTTGTTGTCATACGGACTAAACCCTCCGGTTTATATAGACACCGGAGGGGGCTAGGGTTACACAGAGTCGGTTACAAGGGAGGAGATCTACATATCCGTATCACCAAGCTTGCCTTCCACGCTAAGGAGAGTCCCATCCGGACACGAGACGAAGTCTTCAATCTTGTATCTTCATAGTCCAACAGTCCGGCCAAAGGATATAGTCCGGCTGTCCGGATACCCCCTAATCCAAGACTCCCTCAGTAGCCACTGAACCAGGCTTCAATGACGATGAGTCGGGCGCGCAGATTGTCTTCGGCATTGCAAGGCGGGTTCCTCCTCCGAATACTCCATAGAAGATCTTTGAACACAAGGATAGTGTCCGGCTCTGCAAAACAAGTTCCACATACCACCGTAGAGAGAATAATATTTCCACAAATCCAATCTGCTGACACGCTTGATATCATGACATCATACCACGGCCCGGTCATTGTTCGAACTGTTTTTCTCAACCAGCCTTGGCGCATATCGCGAGGCGGTTTCTTTGGCTCAACTTGTCGAAGCAGAGATCGTGTCCCCTTATCACGGGATTCTCATCAATACGGGCGTGGGTAACCCAACCGTGCCATCAATTACGACGCTTGGGGAATAAGCGGGTTTACCAGGCTAGTGGGGGCGTACAGTTTCGTCCGCCTTTATAAAGGGATAAGAGTTCACCTTTTTTACCCACGCCTTCTTCCTCCTTGCTTATCCATTCTCGCGCACTCGAGCTCCAACACCCAAGTTCGCACCTTTCTCCTCACACCACTCCAATCATGTCCGGAGCAGGAGGCAAGTGGATGAAATCCTCCATCACAGAGGAGGACATCAAAAAGCTGCGGGGAGCCGGATACTTGGCCGCGCATATCGCGCACCAGCTGCCCGATGAGGAGCAGATCGTCCCTACCCCGGAACCTTACGAGAGGGTAGTTTTCCTCACCAACTTCGTCCGCGGACTGGGGTTCCCCCTTCATCCTTTTGTCCGCGGCCTCATGTTCTACTACGGGCTGGACTTCCATGATCTAGCCACGAACTATATCCTCAACACCTTGGTGTTTATCGTCGTGTGCGAGGCCTTCCTCCGCGTCCAGCCCCACTTCGGCCTGTGGCTGAAGACCTTCAACATCAAGCCGAAGGTTGTAGGCGGCCAGCAAGCGGAATGCGGATGCGCCATGGTGGGCAAAATGCCCATGTCACATGGCTCGAGGGCTCCTATGTCGATACCATAAAGGGGTGGCAATCGGGGTGGTTCTACGTCACCGAGCCGCGTGACACCAACTGGGTGGCGGCCCCCGAATTTCGATCCGGAATCCCCATGTGGCTTACCTCCTGGAAAGAGAAGGCTTGTCCTGGGGTTCATCGATGGAGCTGGCCGGACTCCAGAAGTGTATCCGGAACATGATAAGCAAGAAACTCAAGCTTGTCAACGTGGTCCAGGTCATGCTCTTCCGCCGGATCCTCCCGTGTCAACAACGGGCGTTCAATTTATGGGAGTTCGACCCGGCCCAGCACCAGACCCTACGCGAGCTCTTTGACACGACGCACAAGGACGTTTGGAGGGTGCTGTTCAAGGGCGCCGAGGTCCCCCCTTCCCTTACTGAGGACCGCAGACTTAGCGCGAAGCGCCCTGCAAATCCGATAAGTTCTCTACACTTTATAGGGTATTTACTTTCCCCAATTTAATCATGTGCGGGATCTGAGCTCCCATGCCTTTGACATGACTGGGTAGAGACATCGGAGCAGATCGACTGCCCGACCCCCCTGCCCGAAGATCTAGCCAACGCTATCCTGACAGAGATGCTGACTCCGGCACCTTATGAGGTGCCAGAGAAGAAGACCAAGAAGAAGAAGGCCGCGGCGACTCGAAAGAGTTCCCGGCGTCAGGTGATATTGGACTCATCGTCCGATAACTTCGAGACGCACTCCTCTCATGAAGACGAGGAGGAGGAAGATGAAGGTTCTCCCCCTCCAGCTGGGGGAGACAAGAAAAGGAAGGCCGCCCCAACCGGGGAGGCCGAAGGGTCCAAGAAGGGAAGGACTCTCCTTCCGGACTATTCCACGACCACCGCTCATGGCGAAGATGAGTGGTTGACCAGGGACAAGCCCCTAGCGAAGTCGTAAGTATTTGGATATCAGAGTAATTCATGGTATGTTTTTATTGCACTGCTTCTCCTTATGCCGAATATGATTATGTAGTCGTAAGTATTTGGATATCAGAGTAATTCATGGACTCGTCGGCTATGAGTAGTGGTTCACTTCCGACCGCCTCCCCCCCTCGCCCTACGGACAACGTCGAGGTGTTGTCTCAAAGGGCACCAAGCCGAGGGGAGGTAGTCCTGGAGGCGCCTCGAGGCGACCTTCCGGACCCTGGGCGTAAAGGGAGCAAAACTCCCACGGGCTCCAAGTTCGGCCCTCAGCCGAACACCGCACCGGAACCACCAGTGGCCCCGGACTCCGGCAGGCGGCCCCCTGTTAAGAGGGGTAAGCCGCCCGTGCTGGTGACCTCTGTCCATCCAGGGGCACCGGACAACTTACTGGAAGTGCTTCGCAGTGCTTCCATCGACGAAGAGCACTGCACTATTATGCGTGCGGTGATCAAGAAGGTTTAGTCCGCCAAGAGCGGACTGACTAAAGCCCGTGCCAGCCTCCTAACAGGCTTTGAGGTGAGTAATCGAAATATAGGAAAATATTACCGCATAGACAGTAGCCCATGATGCTCTATTTGGCGTTCGCGAAGAAAAGCCGAATAGAGGATCAAATAATAACTGCAGGAGTCTAATCCAAGTATGTCTATATGCGTATGCAGGCTTCAGTGCTGGCCACTACCGCACGTACTGTGGAGGTTGCCGCACTGAAGCAGGACCTCGAGCGGTCCGAGGAAGAACTCGGCCTTGCCAAGAGGCAGCTCGAGGAGAACAAAGGTAAGCAATACCTTGTCTATATAAAAAAAGTTTTGGTTGCAAGATAATAGGATCATCATGAATGTACCAGGGACCACGACCGAAGTGGCGACCCTGAAGCAGGCGCTGTCTGAGGCTGAAAACAAAGCGGCCAAGGAGCGCATCGAGCGAGAAAGACACGAATCTTGAGTAGGCGAGGTGCAACAAGAGCTCCAGGCGCTCGTGAAGAAGCACGAGTCCTTGGAGCTTGACTCGAAGACGCGAGAGTCCGAGCTTGCCAAGGCCCCCGAAAGTGCAAAACATGCCAAGGCCAAAGCCCAAAAGGCCCTCCAGGAGATTGAGGCGGTGAAGAAGATAGCGACGGGTAAGGCATTCATTATGCAAAGCAAGCATGTGAAAGAAAATTTCTATTTACTTACCCGAGTTCGGAGCTCTCCAGGGGCATTCGCAGATCTGCCCCACAGTGTGTCTGATGCCGCGGAGTTCTACCGGGCTGAGGAGGGGAGCTCGACGGAGAAGGTGTTCTGGTCTCAGTATACTGGGACCGAACACCCGATGCCCTTGAGCGACCAGCTGAAGCAACTGGTCGAGCTCCACAAGGCGGCCGAACAGGCCATGAAGGGCCTTATAGTCCGGATGTGGCCTGGCGATGCCCTTCCCAACAGCTACTTTGGCCTGGTGAGGCGGCTTGTGGATGCCTGCCCATGGCTGGAAGTCATAAAGTAGTCCTTCTGCATCGAAGGTGCACGGGGCCACCGCAGGGCAAGGAGCATCGCCACCCTGAAATGTATTATGAGGGTGTCCTGAAGGGTGCCCGTCTTGTGTCGAACGAGTGTTCCAAAGATGTAATTTTTGAATGAACTCGCTCATGTGATCATGTATTATGAAAACTAGTTCATGTGCGCTATACAACGCTTTTGCATTTAAAATATTACCTTCTGTGCGGCCGTTTATAGAATCTGAGAGTTGGCTAGTCATCGGCTTCTACCCCCATGCAACTAGTGCTGGGGTGTTCGGGATAAATCTGAGCACTCTTTTTCTCATTTTTGGGTCCTTCGAGGGAGGTGCTCAGCGCAACGAACCAGGCAATCGGACTGTAATGCTTTATCACTCTCACTTAGCCATAGAAGTCTACAATTTTAAATGTTGGCGAAGCCCCTAGTATTCGGAAGGATGAATTTGGGGCGCTATACACGCCTAAGTCGGACAAGGCCAACTCCTCGCCCGAAGCGGAAAAAGTCTTTAGGGACTTGAGACCTCTCGAACAGCGACCAGCTCTCGCCTTATCATGACAGTCAGTTTTAGCTTTCTCTACTGATGTGCTCGGCCGGAAGAACCAGCGCACAATCGTAGTAGTTCTCCCAGTGCTACCTTAGCCGATATAGCGGAACGTAAGGTACCAAAACATGGGAGCCGGGCAAACCCAACTATTGACCCAAGACATGATTCGGAGCTGATGCATATAATGTTATAAGTTCGGGGTGCCGCACTGTCGAAAGTGTTCGAACTTCTCACGTCGTATTATGGGGTATACGGAAGCCCCTGGCGTATTGACCATACCAGACTGTACGGGTGCTGTCTGTTATAAATGAACATATATAAAAAAGAATATATAATGCAATAATAGACTAGTGCTATGCATTGTTTATTAAATAATGTGTCGAAGCGCACTGATACAAGTAGTGCGATAAGCAAAAAATAGGACTATTTGACATGTCCCATCCAAGGGCAGATTGCGGACTGGTATTTAAAGCAGGTGTTACACTCGTTATCGAAGACCACCTGGGGATTCCATTGTGCCACGTAGCTTCCTGCCTCCTTGGTTGTTGTATCATGTGTCCGACAATCGTGCTACCGGATAGTGCTTCCAGAGAGTAAAGTCCTGAAAGAGAAAGAATGATAAAGGCAACAAGCCCCTAGTGCGGTTGAGCCGCATTATGGGACGTGCCATGGTCGTGCCCCCGCCTACACCCATGGTATTTTCAATGCGTAATTATGTACGCGCGGCCCGGATTTCGCCGTTTGACTGAGACCAGGGCGGGGGGCCGAATTGCTAGGCGAGCTCTGAACGTGCCAGGCGATCCTGTTGCAGGTTATCCCGGACGCGCTTGACGGTGTCCGGGGGCTTTATCGCCGAACTGGTGGATTACCTTAAAAGGCTGCTTTGTGCTTCTGCTGCGAGGGCCGCAGTGTGCTCCTCCGTACGAAGCGAGCGCTCTGTGTTTCCATTGACTGTGATGACCCCCCAAGGTCCTGGCATCTTGAGCTTGAGGTATGCATAATGCGGTACCACATTGAATCTTGCAAACACGGTTCGCCCGAGCAGTGCGTGATAGCCGCTGCAAAACGGGACGACATCGAAGATTAAGTCCTCGCTTCGGAAGTTGTCCGGAGATCCAAAGACCACTTCCAGTGTGATTGAGCCCATACAATGGGCCTCTGGGATGACGCCTTTAAAGGTCGTTTTTGTGGGTTTGATCCTCGAGGGGTCTAACCCATTTTGTGCACTGTATCCTGATAGAGCAGGTTCAGGCTGCTGCCGCCGTTCGGTGGGTCCCTGCTGTCAGGTGGAGGAATAATTATTTTGCATGTAATAAGGAGGCACTTCCTTACTGTGGCCATGGACCCAGCTGTTAGCCTCTCCATGTACAGTCCACGTCCGATGGAAGTCGTTCCTTGACCACGTTGACCACGCCGTGCCAAGCGCACCAGGGCGGTGGATGACGGCGAGGCCTAGGAAGGGGACGAAGCGGAGCCGGGGAAGACGCGACAGTGGATGCCCACACATAGAGGAGTACGAGGGCACTGGTTTGCTGCAGTGTGAGGCTGCCGTCGCCGCAGAGTAACAGGGGTGTGGGTGAGTAGAGGGATGGCCTGGCCAGCGGTGGGAGTAGTAGGGGGCGGTGAGGCCTCCGCCGCATCGCAGCCGGCCACGGGAGGCAGGAGCACGAGGCACGACCGGTGCTGGTTTGGGCGGCTGGAGCAAGAAGACCAGAGGTTGAAGAAGCAGTACGGCCGTTGGATGGACATCGTACTGTCACTGGAGCTAGAATCGTGCATTATTGACTAAGTTGACAAAGCCCTCCGTCCCCGTCAACTTAGTCGGCCCCACATGTCAGCCTGCCACTATACTGGGTCCCAGCTAACAGGGGAGTATTCATTTTTTTGTGCGTAATAAGGAGGCACTTCCTTGCGTGTGAAGATATAGCTGGTGGGTCTAAGCTGTCAGCGGTGGTAAGGTTTTTTTCGCGAAATACAGAGGCCCTTTCGGTGGGCCCCTGATGTCAGGTGGAGGAATCATTATTTTGCACGTAATAAGGAGGCATTTCCTTGCGTGCGGTCGTGGACCCAGCTGTCGGCCTCTCCACGTACAGTCCACTTCAGATGCATATCGGTCGTTGACCATGTTAACCAGGCCGCACCGAGAGCACCAGGGCGGTGGACGACGGTGAGGCCTAGGAAGGGAACGACAGGAGGCAGGGAAGACTCGGCAGTTGTTTCCCACGCGGAGGGGAGTACGACTGTACGAGGGTTTATTGGTTCGTCTACCGTCGCCGGAGAATAACAGCAGGTGTGGGTGAGTAGAGGGATGGCTAGGCCAGCGATGGGAGTACGGTGGGGCGGTGAGGCCTGCGCGGCAGCAGAGCCGGTCGCGGGGAGGAGGGAGCAGGCAGTCCCGCCGGCGCCTGTTTGAGCGGCTGGAGCAGGAAGAGCAGAGATTGAAGAAGCATGACGGCTGTTGGATGGACATCCAATAGTCACTGCTTGTGCGTCAACCTTTTTTTAGGAAAGCCTCAAATCTGTGGAAAACAGCATACATCCCATCTGCCATTATTTCTAATAATTTTCAGCCCATTTGCTAATTCTTAAGGTTTTTTTGGAGCCCATATTCTTTTTGTTAGCATTACAACCCAAATTGTGGCAACGGTTAAAAAATTATACGAATTTTTGCATATTTTGGTGCGGTCCGAACTGTTTTTAATCCCGAAATTTCGACTCACATTCAAACTGATTTTAAAATAAATGTATATCTAATAAAATCCAACAAATTCTCCACGGATAAAAATTAATGTAATTTAAAATCTTGAAATGAAAAGAAAGATATTTGAAACTAATTGCCGGTTTGATGTGTTTTAAAAATGTACAACCCATTTCTCATTACTGATGGGCCATTTTCTTGGCCAGCCGAATGAAAGCTCTCTTCGTCTTGAAAGATTTGCAGCCCAACAGGCCTGACAAAGCGACTTACTTGGCAAATCACAAAAAAACTGGGCTGTGGCCGTGGACCCAACTGTCAGCCTCTCCACGTACAGTACTCTTCCGATGGAAGTCGTTCCTTGACCACGTTGACCACGCCGCGCGGAGAGCACCATGGCGGTGGACGACGGTGAGGCCTAGGAAGGGGACGACACGGAGCCGGGGAAGACGCGGCAGTGGAAGCCCGCGCGGAGAGGAGTACGAGGGTTCACTGGTTCGGCTGCGGTGTCAGGCTGACGTCGCCGCAGGGCCTGTCCAGCGGTGGGAATAGTAGGGGGCGGTGAGGCCTCCGCGGCAGCACAGCCGGCCACAGGAGGCAGGAGCATGCGGCACGACCGGCGCTGCTTTGGGCGGCTGGAGCAAGAAGACCAGAGGTTGAAGAAGCACTACGCCTGTTGGATGGACATCGTACGATCACTGGAGCTAGAATCGTTCATATTGACTAAGTTGACAAAGCCCTCCGTCCTCGTCAACTTTGTTGGCCCACAAGTCATCCTCCCACTATGGTGGGTCCCAGCTAGCAGGGGGGTATTCATTTTTTTGTGCGTAATAAGGAGGCACTTCCTTGCGTGCGAAGATATAGCTGGTGGGTCCGACATGTCAGCAGGGGAACGTTTTTTTCGCGAAATACAGAGGCACTTCCGGTGGGTCCCAGCTGTCAGGTCCTCGCAAAAAAGGGAAAGAAAATCAAAGAGTTGGGAAGGCGTACAGAACAAGCTAGTGTACCAGTAAAGAGACGTTGCCGAGTTTTAGAAAAAAGAAAGACGTGCTCCTGTAGCTGGTTCGAATCCAAACCTAGGCTATGACTATATATGGTGCTATGCTACTCTACAAGTAATGAAACTGACATATCCAACGTTCGCTTCTCCTCTTCTCTACTTACTCTGCCTAGCATCAGAAGCTCTGGCCGCAGCAACCATGTCCGCTGGCTGCTCGTCCACCTGCTCTTCAGCAGGCAACAACCAGATATGCGCCAAGTCGCAACCCGTACCATCGCCTGTGGGTCTCATCACACCCTCGCCGGCACGCGCACCGCAGCCGATTACTCATCGCAACCCGCTGCCGTTGGTGTGGTGCCACTGCTGCAAATCACGCGGAGTCATCTGTCGCGTCTCAACCACAATCCGCAACCCTGGCCGAGTCTTCTACAAATGCCCGAATCATGGGGTAATAATATGTTTAAGTGTTGTTCTGCTGCTTTCAGTTGCTGATTTTTTAATAGTTTGGTTGATGATCTACCAATTTGATTCGTGCAGAAAAGGGAAGATTCATGTGATTTGTATTTCTGGGAAGTTGCTGATGTGGGGGAATGCAACTACGCTAATTATTTGGTTAGCCGAGGAATCCCAATACCAGCAGGTTGGGGTGTTGGACAAGTAACTGAAGGAACGACAGAAGAGGAAGATGCAGAGCAGAAGGTTAAAGATGCAGTTCCTCTGATCATGGCCAAGCAACAGCTGCTGAACGGCCTTGACAGCAATGAGGAGATGAAAGAGCTTGTGAAGATAATGGGCAAAATCAATGTGCTCTGTAGGATGATTGTATCTTTATTTGTAGTGTATGTAGCACTCGTAATATATTCAGTGGCTACGACATGAGCACTTTGCTGAAACTAGTAATGAATGAAACCTATGTAGCAGGATGGGCGTAGTGTTTTGAACATCTAATGATTTCTATTAACGTAAATCAGGGGGTATCCCCTTTTGCTCCTATAAATAAATAAATAGCAGAGGCCCTGTCGGGTCAGCTTTGTTCTCATTCGAAGAGGTCGAGCAAATTGCATTCCAACAGCAAACTATGTCATCAAATTCAAGTTTCACAGCCAAATATGAGTACAACTAAACAACAATGTCATCATGTTTTAGTTGTCATACAATCACCAAACACAAATCAGCATACATAACAAGTGATGTTCTCAGAGCAAAATACTAAACAACATGTTCATCAGGTTTCAGTTGTCATAGCAAACACAATTTCACATAGTATTTAAAAAACGTCTTCTGATAGGCAAATACGACAAAAGCAATGTAATCATCATCCGCAGCAGCAGCGTCAACATCTTCGCCATGTGTATCAGTCTGAATCGTAATTCCCCACGGTGCCATCTTCTTCTTCGTCCTCAACGTCCTCGAACGTTGGCTTCTTCTTGATCAACTCTTGTATGTCCATAACACGATAGGCAATCTTTTCGTCGGCGTCATTGACGTGATGGTTCTCAAAGATATTAGGAACATCTGTGTTATCTTGTACATCAGGAGCAGTGTAAGCATCATCTTGTTGTGCAACTTCATTAAACGAATTCCTCTGCTCAAACCTTTGCAATACTCTCCAGTCATCACTATGTGCAAATGTGTCTTCCAAGAAAAATATCTGTGTTGCTTGATTTGCCAAAATAAAAGGCTCGTTGGTCTGGTACACCGCCTTGACATTGATGGATTTGAAATAATCATCAGCTCTGGGTTTTGCGATCCTGCAAAACAGGTTATACCAACGACTACACAACAGAACCACACACCGATGATCCTCGAAACTGGAGATATACTGCAACTGAACAATGTCTGTTATGTTAGCATACATTTCAGTTGTCTCTTTGTCATACGTATCCATGCTCATGATGGCACTGTTTTGTGTCTTCCTGCCTTCATCTCGTGCAAGGGTGTTGTAGCGCACATCTCCAACAACGCAAGATTCATAATGTCTTACCCGAGTATCAGGACCCATTGCTAGTGAGTAAAGGGCATCATCAACTGCCTACCCATCCTCCCGCATCTTCTTAACCTATGGTTAGAAAATAGACAACCTGATCATCTTATGTACTCAATATATTAAAAACACTGACAATGCACTTCAAAAGCTTACATGGTTCTTGAACCATTTCGCAAAACCTGCCATAACCAGTTTGTCAATGCTTCTTGGATTTTGCGGCAGTAACTCCTCTTTGTAGATGCTGCACAACATAGTGATCGCGTCAAACATCTAAATATATAAGAATGTGCTGCAAGTTTGGTAGATTATGATGTATAAGCTGCAGTACTGCACTTACTTGATATAAGGTAGTATCTCAGCACAGTTATTCAACACAAACCAAACCATTTTGTCCAAATCTTTAGGTTTGTCCTCTTGTCGACTCTTTCCTGTAACTCGAACAGAATAATCGAAAACATTGAGCCCGGGATTGTCTTCACCCACCTCTTTGCTAAGCTGATCAGCTGTTTCAATGTATTTTGAGCAGAATGTCAATGCTTCTGTAGCAATGTAGGCCTCTGCAATGGAACCCTCGGGTCTAGCTCTGTTCCTAACATAGCCCTTGAAAGTGCCTAGCCGCCTTTCAATAGGGTACATCCAGCCATACTATACTGGACCTCTAAGTAGTGCCTCATCAGGTAGATGAACAGCCAAATGCACCATCACATCAAAGAAGGCTGGAGGATATATCTTCTCAAGGTCGCATAGGATAGTTGGTATCTTGTCTCTAAGACGCTCCAAAGTATCTATCCTGATATTCCTACCGCAGAGTTCCCTGAAGAATTATCCCAACTCTGCAACTGCTCTGTATAAGTCAGGGCGGCCCAATCCTCTAAGGATAACAGGTAAAACCCTTTGAAGTAGGACGTGGCAGTCATGAGTTTTCAACCCTTGTACCTTGTTTCCATCTGCACTGACTCTCCTTTCAGGGTTGGAAGCAAATCCATGTGGGAATCTCACACGTGACAGGACCTCGCAGAATTCTTTTCTTTTTTACCTTGTCCAAGATGTACACAGTTGGTGCCATATCCCGTGGTTTACCTTCATCTTACACCTGCAAATCCTGTCTGATACCCAGGTGTGTCAAATCAATCCTAGATTTAAGGTATCTTTCGTCTTGCCTTCAATATTAAGAAGTGTGCCAATAATGTTGTCACATATATTTTTCTCGATGTGCATCACATCAAGATTATGCCGCAGATCCAAATCTTTCCAATACTCCAAGTCCCACAAAGTGGACCTGCGGGTAAACAATAATCTCTCTTCTGCCCTGCCACGCTTCCTTTTCCCGCTACCATTATCAGGATGGTTTCCTGGTGTAATATGCCTGACCTTCTCTAATTCCACTTGCAACTCATCGGCGGTGAGCCTCTTTGGCGCATCACGGTTTTCATGCTTTGCATTGAACACATGTCTTCGGTATTTTCTAGGAAGCGGCTTGTCCTTGGCAAGGAAATGGCGGTGTCCAATGTAACAGATCTTGCTAAGTATTGCGTATGATAGCGGATTCCTGACACAGCGAACACATGCATCGTAACCATGTGTCGTTCGCCCTGACATAGTGCCCAAAGCCGGATAATCATGGATGCACCAAATTATAACAGCATGCAGAAAGAAATCAGCTGGTGGGCTGCTATATAGGTCTCGAGTGAGAACACCCTTCCATAGCTGTTGAAGTTCCTCCACAAGAGGCTCCATGAACAAATCAAAATCCTTTCCAGGACTTTTTGGACCTGGGATGAGCAAGGCCATCATGTAGTTTGATTCTTTGGTGCAGACATTTGGAGGCATGTTGTAAGGGATAACAAGCACTGACCGCATGCTATATGTGGTGCTCTGGTGGCCAAATGGGTTAAATCCATCTGAAGCTAAGCCAAGTCTAATATTTCTCGGGTCAGCAGCAAACTCTTTGTGTTTATCATTGAAGCTTTTCCACTCACTACCATGAGATGGATGGCTCATTACATTCTGATCTCTGTACTCCTGGTTCCTAGAATGCCACAATACATCCTCTCTTGTTTCAGCATCATGAAACAACCTCTGCAATCTTGGTGTAATTGGAAAATGTCTCAGAACATTATGAGGAATCCTCTTCACAGCATCACCATCTTTCCATCTTGATGATTTGCATTTCGGGCATTCACTTAAGTTGGCATAATCCTTCCGGAACAGGACACAATTATTCTTACAAACATGGATCATATCATATCCAATTCCAACTGCACGAAGGAAATTCTTCATTTTACTGTAGGTGTGTGGCAGCTCAAATGCATCTGGGAAAGATTCGCGGAAAGTAGCCAACATCGCATCGAATGATTTGTTGGTCATCCGCTCAGATGTCTTCACCTGAAGAAAGGTGACCATAGCTGAGAATACTGACAGCTTATTTCTTGGGGTGATAGCAACGTTGCATTGTTCCAACATGCGGGCCCACCAGTTTTCTTCTACAGGTGAAAGTTCACGGAATGCATGAGCATTTCATAGCATTGTTTCAATGTTGGTCAAACTCACTAGCTCTGCCACCACCACCTCCTCCTCCTCTTCCACCCGAGCATCAGGCAGATCAAGATGGTGATCTTCTGCTTCCACGTAGTCAATAACATTGACGTTCACAGCTTCACCATGATGAACCCACCTAGTATATGTGACCAACATCCCATACAAGTGTAGATGATTTTGCACAGTTGACTGGGGTCTTGTAACTGAATTCATACAACTGCTACACGGGCAGAGCACATCTGATTTCGGACCACCGTACTCAGCTCTGATAAAGTTCATGAAGTTTTCAACCCCCTCGACATATGCAGCAGAGAATCTTCGAGCAGAAGTTATCCAAGTCCTGTCCATCTGTTAGACATACAAATTAGTTCTTCTACTAGATATTACAGGAAAAACATATATTCTTTTTTATGAAGTCCAGAAAAAAAAATACCTAGGTCGATGTCTAAAGCTATGGCAAGATATTTGGACGACAAGATCTAAGTAACAGAATATATGTAAAGCTAATTCAGCAAACAGATTTGAGTGCCAAATTATGGCAGGCTGTTTCAGCAGTCAATGAGGCCGAGCACACAGCCATCGAACTATCGAAGGCCATCGCAGCAACAAAGATCGAGTATAAAATGGTGTAGAGCTATTTCACCTAACAGATTGGCTACTAGACCATGGCAATCTATGTCACAATAAATATATGGCAGGATATTTTAGCAACTAATCGGCCTTGGCATGCCATCTCAGCTAAGCAGATTGAGTGTAGAACAGGGCAATGAAGCTTCTTAAGCAGAGCATATTGAAAGTAAACTACTTCGGCAAATAGTGAGATTAACAGCGTCTATCAGCTAACATTCAGCGCTAACAAACATGAATGGGGCCTCAGTCTAGAATGTGCGTACCGTGGGAGAAGCTGACCGCCATGCGTCATCCCTCCAACTTAACTGCGGGAAAGGTGCAGCTTTGTGATTTGACGCCTCATTGCTCATTACTACGCCGGTGCCATGACTGGGGTGCTTCACCCCGGCTGCTCTGCACTGTATTCCGGTATGGCACCTGGACCCGGTAGCTTGATGTATCACATGTCGGCGAAAGGGACTAGAAGATTTATGAAAGCGAGCGCTCCACTCTTACGACGGAGGAGTAGACGACACGACGGCCCAGTGAACTGTCACTTGTACTGTATAGTACTAGTATAGTTTTGCTGTTTCGCACGATCCATCGATACAAACCCGATTAAACAGGAAAGGGCGGGATTTTTCCCGCGCGGTAGATGATACTGACCATAAATTTCAAAGGCAATTTTAATGTATGCAAACTGAATAATTATAAGTAACAATATGATATCTAGTAAAACTAAAAACACATATGATTTATTGTTTTAGAGTGTAGTAGTAGTGCTGTATTGCATAGTTGTTAGATGTAACATGCGAGAACGTGTAGAGATGTAGTTTTGGAGGGCCTATAGAGAGAAAAGCGTAATACGGTCACCGAACTTCAGAATAAGCTGATTACGGTCACTATATACGTTTTGTGGTGATTATACGGTCACTTGCTCACAGCTCAGCATCGGATTGCACTCTGTTGACTGGCCAAATAGTCTGCGTGGCGCCATGTTGACTAGTTAAATTGACCATGTTCATTGTGGGTCCCACCTGTCAGTTTGCATAGGCAAAAGGTCAGATAAACACAAATTTACGCAGGCGCGACAAGGCTCCAACCCGTGCGCGGGAATCACCTGGTTGTGTATGTGTCTGTCAGGGCCTGATGTGTGCGCATGCACGTGTAGGTTGAGCACTTGAGCGTGAGAGTGTGTGTTGGTCGTGTGGTGTACTGGTGTGTGCATGCATGCGTGCGTGTGTGCGTGTGAGTGTTGCGTGCGTGCGTGGCTGCATGTGTACGTGTGAGTGTTGCGTGCGTGCGTGGGTGCATGTGTTTGTGTGAGTGTTGCGTGGATGCAGTTCGTGTGCATGCGTGCGTGTGTGTATAATCACCACACCAGCTCCTGTGTGTTAAAACAGAAGGCTCAGCATACCAATACAAGGCCACCTTGTCCGTTGTGCCCGCGGTCATGACTTCGAACCACCGTCCAAATATTTTTTTGTCGTTTGTTTTCATTCTTACTAGCAAGATGCCCGTGCGTTGCACGTAACATCAAGATGCATTTGTATGACTTGTTTATCTTGTGAGAGAAAAGGATGAACGAGGGAAGGCCTTATTTGCAAATGTGGAGAGGTGTGTGGGTACCTTTTTGCAAAATTGCCATAGTTTCTTTCCTATCCGTCAGATATAAATCGGACGGCCTATATTGCAGGATGGCAGGCACACCATCACCAACTCTGTTTTTTATAAGAGTGTATTTTATGTATTTTATAAGAGTGTAGATATAGAGTAGATACAAGTCGACAGGTGGGCACGATGGTAGTGAGATAATGTGATGCAACACTAGAGGTGCCACGTGGAGCGTTTAACTGGTCAACTAGTCATGTCATGAGCAAATACAGAGTTGTACGATGAGACCATGACTGCATAATAACCACTAAACATAAATGGTGACCGTAATGAGTGGATTCTGAAGTCCAATGTACGTATCGTGCTTTCGCTTCAAATACAATGATCGTCATTGCATATATCGCGAGAGAAAGATGAAACATGCCTGAATTTTCTGGGGGGGCTTACTTTTAGAGGACCTGGAGATAGTTTTGTATGCATACGTGAAAGGGCGTACAGGGGGGTATGCGATGGAGAGAGAGATGCTCTTCGTTTCTCTTTATTATGACTAACTTTGTATATAGTATAAAAATATACAAATTCACAGTGTGGAATAAATATCATTGTGGGCACCATGCAATGCAAATTAGCGTTCCTACTCCTCCATATAACTTTGTAATGTTGTATATATGTAGAAACTCTAAAATATTTTTTTGGCCACACTTTATTCAAAAGGAATGTTGTATGCGAAATAAACGTGAAGAGAGGGCTTTTTAGATCAATGGGGTACGTGATGTAACACGTGTGAATGTGTAGTTGATGCATTTGGCGGGGCCTAGAGAGGTATGTGTGTGTATTACGTATTCGGGAGAGGCATGGATAGAGGGGCCGACGGGGGGGGGGGCGTGGGAGAGATAGCACGAGAAATGAGAGTGGTCTAGAGAGAGAGAGAGACGAATATGACATCACGACAAGAGATTCCATTCCGTTGAGTTTGTATATGCAAGGGGGAGGGAATAGAGGCACCAGGAGAAATTTTCTGTGTGTGTGGTGTTTGTGTTGGTATGTGTGGGTGTGAGAAGATAATGAGACGTGGGGGCAGAGGGTGTGTCACCGCGTGAGGTCCGGTGGGTCGAGGTGAGGCCCTTCGTTCTGTTCCATCCTGCGCCACATTGGTCGGCCCGTGACGCATTTAGGAAGACCCATGGATGACTAGTCGTACAAGACAAAGATAGCAGAATTGTGAAGGACTCTGTGTCCACTGACAAAGCCGAATAGGATTTGTAACCCTAGGTTCTCGGACTAAGGTAACCCCTTTATCTATGATATTACTATTCATCCAACCTAACTTTAAGGGGCATCCTACAGAATGCTCTGCTAGAATCATACTCATCGATTAGGAAGAGAGGTGTGAGACAATGCGTGAGAGACAGGCGTAAAGATAATGTGCGTACATGAGACACGTAGGCAGGTCCATGTATATAGAAAGGGTCGATGAGGATTGTGCGTGTGTATGTTTGCGAGAGGAAGAGTGCTTGTGATAAAGGTTAGTGAAAACAATTGCAAATGGTTACGAGAGAGAGGGAGGGTTATATCTAGAGCATGTGTGCGAGAAAGACACCTCGGGAGAGAGTGTGTGAGCATGTGTGAGAGACCACCGATGGAGAGTGAAACTACACGTAAAAGACTGCTCTACACATTGATTAAAGATATAAATTGTATCCAAATATTAGGATGGGATCATGATATTTGCAATTCGCGTAAGGAACGGTCATTGATCCATCAGACATCTAGATTCTATCGAATTGGAGCATGTCTATGTTATTATTCGACACAATTGATCCACATAGTTAGTATTTTGAACTCCAGACAATGCATCGCTTTAGCAATCGAATATAAACGTGAGTATAGTTCATGTTGTGTGTGTAAAGCACAGTATACATACGAAAGTTACACAATGGACATTATAAATAGCTACTACCTATGAACTAGCATACACTTGAATTCAACTTAAGGTGGTTTAAAAAAATCGAATTCAACATGAAGTCCATTCAATTATTTGAATTTGATATCATGGCATTTGTAAACCATACCTAAATTATGGGGGCACCAATCTTTGCTCTAATTTTGTACATAATAGCATATGTAGTCGTGTACAAAATAGATTCAAATTTAGCTCCTCCATTCCAAATTAATCGTAGTTATAGGATTTTCAAGTGTCAAATTTTCAAAAAGAAGCGGATAATTTAATGAGGTTTTCAAACATACAAGGTCAAATATAACGTTGTATATTTATGTCAATCCTCATAGTTCAAGAGTACTCTAAACGTGAATGCTTGTGTTTCAAAATTTCGAACGAAGCGCCAAAAGAGCCTCTACTCGCCCGAAACCGCGTGAGACCAATGTTTGGTAGTACAAGGAAATTACTTTTCTAATAACTCCGACCCGTGATACCTACCGGCCCGACGTCCAAAGGTCTAAACCGGGGGTAGGTTTGTATCTTCATCTAGACGCCACGCAACCGCATCCGAAAAACATTCATACACAATGGCGCCTAAGCACACATGCGCGCGGCCGAAATTGCTCCCGCCCACTATTTGGGACACCTGGGATTACCATCCTACCCCCGACCCGCAGTAGGTCCCAATTTAAGAGGGGGGGCAAAGTTTGTACTTCCCCAAATTTCAAACAAGCGCGTCCCATCTTCTGTTCAAAAAAGCCAAAAACAAGCGCGTCCCAGATCGAAACATGGTTCCCCCCACCCGTCCGATTCCCCATTCGTACTCCGTGGGCGCCAAAACTACCTCTCCACCAGCCGCGAAACCCTGGTGTCCTCCGTCCGCCACCCCATCCCACCCATCAACCGCCGCCCTCCATCACGCCAGAGCCGATACCCCGACGTCGTCATCCACCGCAACCTCAACCGCAACGCCCTCCATGGCTAGTAGTTGAAGCCGAGGCCGAGCCGTCCGTACCCGAGCCAGTTCAACCACGCCGTCCTGCGCCTCACCGCTGCCGCTCCAACTTCGCCACCCTCCACCACACCGGAGCTGTTCCTGCTACGCTGTCCTTCGCCGCCTCGGATCTGCTTCCCCTCCGCCGACATACGGCCACGGCAACACAGTCAACAATTTGGCCATGGGTTCGTCCAAGCATGCACCCTCCAGAACATCGGTTTCCCCGGTAAAAACAAGAAGATCGGTGTGACATGTGGGGGTGACCACACCGGCAACCGAAAAAGGTACTCCTCTTCCCTTATTCGTGCAAATCTTACGTCTCTGCTTGCACGGTATTCATCCCACAGAAGACACTAGCCGACCGCTTCTTCTTGATACTAGATGTTCCTAGTAACTCGCAATGCACAAGGTTTCTCCTCATATACTATTTCACCTTAGCTAGAGGTCCATCGCCCCCCTGAATTTCAATTTCTGGCCAGTTGATTCCCAATTAACGGAAGCATTCCCTGGCGTGATATGCGCTAGTACGCCTATTACGCCGGGGAAGCAGCGCCTTGGTGTTTATCTTAGGGGCGTGTGCGGCCTAGAGCTACTGGCGCCCGATCTGGAGGTCGGCTGGGATTAAAGGGATGGCCTGGGGGCGCTGCCAAGCACGGCGGTGGTGTGAGGTTGATGGGAGGGCGGGGCGGCGGAGGCAGGGGTCTGGGTTGGTGGTCGCTGGCGGTTCGAGAAAGATCGTCAACAGTGACTTGCGGGAGGTAGACGAAGGCCATCTGCTTGTTCCTTATAGATCGGATGGTTCATTAAAAAAATTGACTAGCCTATTTATTTTGAGTCTACTGTTATCTTAGATATGACCACATGTGGTGGTGTGCTAGAGGAGTACCTGCATTTCCTGTGCTCATATATTATAAAATCATATGGAGTAGAATCTAATTTTGTTTGCCATGCAATGTTGTAGAGCTATCATATGTCTCTTGTCATTTATTTTTCAGCCACCTGCTATCTGCTACATTTACAGTGCACTAGTTCTGCACACACTTAACCCTTAGTCTCACTGTTGTGTTTTTATGCAAGGGTATTTCAGACCCTGCCTTGACAGAAGCAGAAAAGAATAGAGAAAAGTCGCTCCATCTTGGTATGCGGCTAGGCCAAAAACGTTTCAAGGCTTTACAGGGTGCAGTGTCAGCAGATGGAGATGGTAAACGTAGCTCTGGAGTTGATGACCTCGCTCTCAATGAACCACCATCCCAGGTGCTTGCTTTAACTCCGCGGTGTCATATGTGGTTGCATGTTCCATATGGTGTCTAGCTTGTATTCAAAAGGCCGAAGTGGGTAAGATAAGGAAAGATATTTTTTTACATGAACCACCATCCCGTGAGCACCAGAAGACAAATAGCTAGTCAGGGCACTAGCCGAGCGAGTGACAAGCCCAGGAAAGATAGGCATCACCTAGAAGCCAACTAAAAAGCTGCGATGGTGGCGAAGCAGCCCACCTCCCACCAGGCTCTCGGGTCCTGGATGATCATGCTCACCACTCTAGCCGGATGTCTAGCTTGTATTGCTTCCAATTTGGTTAAATTGCATCTGCTTAGCTTACACATTATACCTTTGAATATGACATGCCTTTCTGTTTTTGGTACATACTAGTACATCTGTGTATTAACCATGTTCTTACATCAAACTAATGTTCTTGTGTATCCCTCATCAATCACTTATGACGAGGCAGGCAGGCAAGGGGACTACTCCTCATTTAAAGAATGCAGCGTCAGCCTCCCGACATGATTCTCAAGAAACAGAAATGCTACATGAAGATAGTGAACATAGCTCTGTAGTTGATTACATCATTTCCCCTACACTAGCATCGCAGGTTCTTGCTCTAACTTGGCAGCGTGATATGTGGTTGCATGTTGCATATGGTGTCTAGATTGTAATTCTTCCAATCTGGTTAAACTGCATGTGCTAGTCTGCTTAGCTTATACATTATACCTGTTAGTGTGACATGCCTTCCTGTATTTAGTACATAGTACATCTGTCTATTAAGCATGTCCTTACATAAAACTATTGTTTTTTTTGTATCCCACATCAATCAACATGACGAGACACCTTTAGTATATGCAGTGCAATATTAGTTGCATCTTTCATATGATTTATAGCATGCGCTGCTTCTAATTTGTTGAAATTCCATTTATGATGGGACGCTTTTAACTTGGCAGAGTCATATTGGTTGCATCTTTCATGTGGTGTCTAGCTTGCATTGCTTCTTATTTGCTGGAATGGTTTCTCCTTAGTTTACACAAACAGTTGTGAACATGCCATGCCGTCCTGTTTTTCGTACATATTCCATCCTGGTATCATGTGTTTGCCTTACATCAAAGTAGTGATTGTCAGTATCATGCATGAATGAGTTCTGAAGAGACAATTTATTGCTTTTTCTTGTCGGTTTTACTTGACAATTCAAAATCAATAAAGCGGAAGGAAGTTAGCAAGGCAGCGGATAAAGGTGCTCCTTCCGAATGGAGGGCCTCTATAGTTTCTACTCCTCCACACCCCAAGATGATTTCCAAGACAACACATGCATAGACACTCAACAAAGCTGTGTTTATGATGAGCACGTCTCCCCTAGTGCAGCATCACCGGTGCTCCCTCTAACTTGGCACTGTTATATGTGGTTGCATGTTATGTGTGATGTCTAGCTTGTATTGCTTCTAATTTTGTTGAATTCCATTTGCTTACTTTACACATTATACTTGAGTAAGACACGTGTTCCTGTTTCTAGAGCATACAATATCTGTCTATCACACCATGTTCTTACATCATATTACTACTGTTGTGTAACCTACAACAATCACTTATCATAAGACACGTTTGACTTCGGAGTGTGATATAGGTTACATCTCACATTCTTTTCTAGCTTGTACTACTAATTTGTTAAAATGACACTTATGACAAGACAGTTTTAACTTGGTAGAGTGATATTTGTTACATCTTTCATATGGTGTCTAGCTTTCATTGCTTCTAGTATGTTGAAATGCCTTCTCCTTAATTTACACATCATAAGCTGTGAATATGCAATGACACTAATGACGAGAGACCTCTAACATGGTAGTGTGATGTTGTTTGCATCTTGCATATGATTTATTTCTTGTACTGCTTCACATTTGTTTAAACGCCATTTATGATGAGACACTGTTAACTTTGCAGAGCGATATTTGTAGCATCTTTCATATGGTGTCTACCTTCCATTGCATTGCTTCTAATTTGGTGAAATGTCTTCTTCTTAGTTTACACATCATAGTTCTGGTTATCTCTTCCGTCCTGTTTTTCATACATATTACATCCTCCTATCATGTGGTTGTCTAACATCAAAGTTCAGTTCGTCTGCATCACGCATCAATTTGTTCTGAAGAACTAAATTGTTATTCGTTTTTCTTGTCGGCTTGACTTAACATGGCACAGAGAAAGAGGAAGAAACACAGAATGGCAGGGAGTGAGAAGCGGATGAATCATGCAGATTATGCTGGTACTGATGGTGCAATAGAAGGTCAAAGTCCAGCAGAAAATTCTACAAACACGACATCCCATGCTACACGAGTTGCAAAAAAAGACAAACAAAAACAAATAGCTGCCACCAAACAAGCAGAGACAGCCCTAGTTCTTGCAACACCTACCACAGTACTACCAGCTGCACGACATACTCGTGCGTCAACTAAGCTAGCAGCACGTTCCCAATCTCCCTTGCCACCTGACACTACTTCCCAAGCACTCTTGACACGAGACGAGTTGGCAATATCAGATGAACCTTGTGAGCTTCAACAGCAAGAAGGTAGTTGCTGGAGTCAAGTTACAGTTGCATGCTTCTTTATATGTAGTCTCACAGTTTGATGTACACTAACACTTCCTATGTTTGTTGTTGGACTAGCACCTAGGCACAAGAGGAAACAAACATCAGGGATAATGCTCGATAGGTTAACTAAATCTAGAGGAGGAAGAATGGAGATCCGTTTTGAGGCAGATTTAAAATGGCCACGTGATGCTACAGAGTCAGCCAAGTTAGTATCAGAGGCAACGGTTCCTGTTAGGTGTCATGTACTTATCCTCCCAACATGGATTCAGTACAGGAATGACAAAGACGAAACCCAGTTCAACACCTTCCTCGACCATTTATCTGTAAGTATGGTTATGTATGGAAACTAGTAATATCGTTTTGCTCTGTCCAATACTTTCTAGGTTGCTGATAATGAGACTCCCATAATTTTCAACAGATGAGGGTCAAGTTGGATAGCCAAGATGATGCAACCAGACAAGCTTGCACCCATGTTTTCAAGTCTGCTCTGTGACAGTATCGGTATAACTTGAGGAAAACTCACTTTGAAGGCAAGGCTAACAGTGAACTAGCCCAAACATCTCCAGTGGAAAATATATCTGATGAAGACTGGAGAGGCCTCGTTAAACACTGGTCTGATACGAAGTATCAGGTACATTATATATATGTCATCAGACTGAAGGAAATATGCCCTAGAGGCAATAATAAAGTTATTATTTATTTCCTTATATCATGATAAATGTTTATTATTCATGCTAAAATTGTATTAACCGGAAACATAATACTTGTGTGAATACATAGACAAACTAAACGTCACTAGTATGCCTCTACTTGACTAGCTCGTTAATCGAAGATGGTTATGTTTCCTAACCATAGACATGTGTTGTTATTTGATTAACGGGATCACATCATTAGGAGAATGATGTGATTGACATGACCCATTCCATTAGCTTAGCACCCGATCGTTTAGTGTGTTGCTATTGCTTTCTTCATGACTTATACATGTTCCTATGACTATGAGATTATGCAACTCCCGTTTGCCGGAGGAACACTTTGTGTGCTACCAAACATCACAACATAACTGGGTGATTATAAAGGAGCTCTACAGGTGTCTCCAAAGGTACATGTTGGGTTGGCGTATTTTGAGATTAGGATTTGTCACTCCAATTGTCGGAGAGGTATCTCTGGGCCCTCTCGGTAATGCACATCACATAAGCCTTGCAAGCATTGCAACTAATGAGTTAGTTGCAAGATGATGTATTATGAAACAAGTAAAGATACTTCCCGGTAACGAGATTGAACTAGGTATTGAGATACCAACGATCGAATCTCGGGCAAGTAACATACCGATGACAAAGGGAACAACGTATGTTGTTATGCGGTCTGACCTAAAGATCTTCGTAGAATATGTAGGAGCCAATATGAGCATCCAGGTTCCGCTATTGGTTATTGATTGGAGACGTGTCTCGGTCATGTCTACATTGTTCTCTAACCCGTAGGGTCCGCACGCTTAACATTACGATGACAGTTTCATTATGAGTTTATATATTTTGATGTACCGAAGATTGTTCGAAGTCCTAGATATGATCACGGACATGACGACGAGTCTCGAAATGGTCGAGACATAAAGATTGATACATTGGACGGCTATATTCGGACACCGGAAGTGTTCCAAAGAAGTTTCAGATAAAACCGGAGTACCGGGGCGTTACCGGAACCCCCCGGGGGTTAATGGGCCTCATGGGCCCAAAGTGGAGAAGAGGAGGGGCGGCCAGGGCAGGCCGCGTGCCCCCTCCCCCTCTAGTCCGAATTGGACAAGGAGGGGGGGCGGCGCACCCCCTTTCCTTCCTCTCCTCTCTCCCTTCCTTCCCCCTCTCCTAGTTGGACAAGGAAAAGGAGGGAGTCCTACTCCCGGTAGGAGTAGGACTCCTCCCTGGCGCGCCTCCTCCTGGCCAGCTGCCCCTCCCCCTTTCTCCTTTATATACGGGGGCAGGGGAGCACCTCTAGACACACAAGTTGATCTTCATGATCGTTCTCTTAGCCGTGTGCGGTGCCCCCCCTCCACCATAATCCTCGATAATATTGTAGCGGTGCTTAGGCGAAGCCCTGCGATGGTAGAACATCAAGATCGTCACCACGCTGTCGTGCTGGCGGAACTCTTCCCCGACACTTTGCTGGATCGGAGTCCGGGGATCGTCATCGAGCTGAACGTGTGCTAGAACTCGGAGGTGCCGTAGTTTCGGTGCTTGATCGGTCGGGCCATGAAGACGTACGACTACATCAACCGCGTTTTCATAACGCTTCCGCTGTTGGTCTACGAGGGTACGTAGACAACACTCTCCCCTCTCGTTGCTATGCATCACCATGATCTTGTGTGTGCGTAGGAATTTTTTTGAAATTACTACGTTCCCCAATAGTGGCATCCGAGCCTAGGTTTTATGTGTTGATGTTATTTGCACGAGTAGAACACAAGTGAGTTGTGGGCGATATAAGTCATACTGCTTACCAGCATGTCATACTTTGGTTCGGCGGTATTGTTGGATGAAGCGGCCCGGACCGACATTACGCGTACGCTTACGCGAGACTGGTTCTACCGACGTGCTTTGCGCACAGGTGGCTGGCGGGTGTCAGTTTCTCCAACTTTAGTTGAACCGAGTGTGGCTACGCCCGGTCCTTGCGAAGGTTAAAACAGCACCAACTTGACAAACTATCGTTGTGGTTTTTGATGCGTAGGTAAGATTGGTTCTTGCTTAAGCCCGTAGCAGCCACGTAAAACTTGCAACAAACAAAGTAGAGGACGTCTAACTTGTTTTTGCAGGGCATGTTGTGATGTGATATGGTCAAGACGTGATGCTAAATTTTATTGTATGAGATGATCATGTTTTGTAACCGAGTTATCAGCAACTGGCTGGAGCCATATGGTTGTCGCTTTATTGTATGCAATGCAATCGCCCTGTAATGCTTTACTTTATCACTAAGCGGCACCGATAGTCGTAGAAGCATAAGATTGGCGAGATGACAACGGTGCTACGATGGAGATCAAGGTGTCGCGCCGGTGACGATGGTGATCATGACAGTGCTTCGAAGATGGAGATCACAAGCACAAGATGATTATGGCCATATGATATCACTTATATTGATTGCATGAGATGTTTATCTTTTATGCATCTTATCTTGCTTTGATTGACGGTAGCATTATAAGATGATCCCTCACTAAATTATCATAGTAAAAGTGTTCTCCCTGAGTATGCACCGTTGAAAAAGTTCGTCGTGCCAAGACACCACGTGATGATCGGGTGTGATAAGCTCTACGTTCACATACAATGGGTGCAAGCCAGTTTTGCACACGCAGAATACTCGGGTTAAACTTGACGAGCCTAGCATATAACAGATATGGCCTCAGAACATGGAGACCGAAAGGTCGAGCGTGAATCATATAGTAGATATGATCAACATAGTGATGTTCACCAATGAAACTACTCCATCTCACGTGATGATCGGACATGGTTTAGTTGATTTGGATCATGTGATCACTTAGAGGATTAGAGGGATGTCTATCTAAGTGGGAGTTCTTTAGTAATATGATTAATTGAACTTAAATTTATCATGAACTTAGTACCTGATAGTATCTTTCTTGTACCTGATAGCAATTACACGGACTGGGTCCGTAACTTGAGGATTATCCTCATTGCTACATAGAAGAGTTACGTCCTGGAAGCACCGCTGAGTGCCAGGCCTGCTGCTGATGCAACTGACAACGTTAAGAACGTCTAGCAGAGCAAAGCTGATGACTACTCGATAGTTCAATGTGCCATGCTTTACGGCTTAGAATTGGGTCTTCAATGATGTTTTGAATGTCATGGAGCATATGAGATGTTCCAAGAGTTGAAGTTAATATTTCAAGAAAATGCCCGGATTGAGAGATATGAAGTCTCCAATAAGTTCTATAGCTGCAAGATGGAGGAGAATAGTTCTGTCAGTGAGCATATACTCAAAATGTCTGGGTATAGTAATCACTTGATTCAATTGGGAGTTAATCTTCCAGATGATTGCGTCATTGACAGAATTCTCCAATCACTTCCACGTAGCTACAAGAGCTTCGTGATGAACTATAATATGCAAGGGATGGATAAGACAATTCCCGAGCTCTTCGCAATGCTGAAAGCTGTGGAGGTAGAAATCAAGAAGGAGCATCAAGTGTTGATGGTCAACAAGACCACTAGTTTCAAGAAAAAGGGCAAAGGGAAGAAGAAGGGGAACTTCAAGAAGAACAGCAAGCAAGTTGTTGTTTAGGAGAAGAAACCCAAAATCTGGACCTAAGCCTGAAACTGAGTGCTTCTACTGCAAGCAGACTGGTCACTGGAAGCGGAACTGCCCCAAGTATTTGGCGGATAAGAAGGATGGCAAGGTGAACAAAGGTATATGTGATATACATGTTATTGATGTGTACCTTACTAATGCTCGCAGTAGCACCTGGGTATTTGATACTGGTTCTGTTGCTAATATTTGCAACTCGAAACAGGGACTACGGATTAAGCGAAGATTGGCTAAGGACGAGGTGACGATGCGCGTGGGAAATGGTTCCAAAGTCGATGTGATCGCGGTCGGCACGCTACCGCTACATCTACCTTCAGGATTAGTATTAGACCTAAATAATTGTTATTTGGTGCCAGCGTTGAGCATGAACATTATATCTGGATCTTGTTTGATGCGAGACGGTTATTCATTTAAATCGGAGAATAATGGTTGTTCTATTTATATGAGTAATATCTTTTATGGTCATGCACCCTTGAAGAGTGGTCTATTCTTATTAAATCTCGATAGTAGTGACACACATATTCATAATGTTGAAGCCAAAAGATGCAGAGTTGATAATGATAGTGCAACTTATTTGTGGCACTGCCGTTTGGGTCATATCGGTGTAAAGCGCATGAAGAAACTCCATACTGATGGACTTTTGGAACCACTTGATTATGAATCACTTGGTACTTGCGAACTGTGCCTTACGGGCAAGATGACCAAAACACCGTTCTCCGGTACTATGGAGAGAGCAACAGATTTGTTGGAAATCATACATACAAATGTATGTGGTCCAATGAATGTTGAGGCTCATGGCAGATATCGTTATTTTCTCACCTTCACAGATGACTTAAGCAGATATGGGTATATCTACTTAATGAAAAATAAGTCTAAAACATTTGAAAAGTTCAAAGAATTTCAGAGTGAAGTTGAAAATCATCGTAACAAGAAAATAAAGTTTCTACGATCTGATCGTGGAGGAGAATATTTGAGTTACGAGTTTGGTGTACATTTGAAACAATGCGGAATAGTTTCGCAACTCACACCACCCGGAACACCACAACGTAATGGTGTGTCCGAACGTCGTAATCGTACTTTACTAGATATGGTGCGATCTATGATGTCTCTTACTGATTTACCGCTATCGTTTTGGGCTTATGCTTTAGAGACGGCCGCATTCACGTTAAATAGGGCACCATCGAAATCCATTGAGACGACGCCTTATGAACTATGGTTTGGCAAGAAACCAAAGTTGTCGTTTCTTAAAGTTTGGGGGCTGCGATGCTTATGTGAAAAAGCTTCAACCTGATAAGCTCGAACCCAAATCGGAGAAATGTGGCTTCATAGGATATCCAAAGGAAACTATTGGATACACCTTCTATCACAGATCCGAAGGCAAGACCTTTGTTGCTAAATTTGGAAACTTTCTAGAGAAGGAGTTTCTCTCGAGAGAAGTGAGTGGGAGGAAAGTAGAACTTGATGAGGTAATTGTACCTGCTCCCTTATTCGAAAGTAGTACATCACAGAAACCGGTTCCTGTGACACCTACACCAATTAGTGAGGAAGCTAATGACGATGATCATGAAACTTCAGAACAAGTATCTACTAAACCTCGTAGATCAACCAGAGTAAGATCCGCACCAGAGTGGTACGGTAATCCTGTTCTGGAAGTCATGCTAGTAGATCATGATGAACCTACGAACTATGAAGAAGCGATGGTGAGCCCAGATTCCGCAAAATGGCTTGAAGCCATGAAATCTGAGATGGGATCCATGTATGAGAACAAAGTGTGGACTTTGATTGACTTGCCCAATGATCGGCAAGCAATTGAGAATAAATGGATCTTCAAGAAGAAGATTGATGCTGACGGTAATGTTACTGTCTACAAAGCTCGACTTGTCGCAAAAGGTTTTCGACAAGTTCAAGGGATTGACTATGATGATTCCTTCTCACCCGTAGCGATGCTTAAGTCTGTCTGAATCATGTTAGCAATTGCCGCATTTTATGATTGTGAAATTTGGCAGATGGATGTCAAAACTGCATTCCTGAATGGATTTCTGGAAGAAGAGTTGTATATGATGCAATCGGAAGGTTTTGTCGATCCAAAAGGAGCTAACAAAGTGTGCAAGCTCCAGCGATCCATTTATCGACTGGTGCAAGCCTCTCGGAGTTGGAATAAACGCTTTGATAGTGTAATCAGAGCATTTGGGTTTGTACAGACTTTTGGAGAAGCCTGTATTTACAAGAAAGTGAGTGGGAGCTCTGTAGCATTTCTGATATTATATGTGGATGACATATTACTAATCGGAAATGATATAGAATTTCTGGATAGCATAAAGGGATACTTGAATAAGAGTTTTTCAATGAAAGACCTCGGTGAAGCTGCTTACATATTGGGCATTAAGATCTATAGAGATAGATCAAGACGCTTAATTGGACTTTCACAAAGCACATACCTTGACAAAGTTTTGAAGAATTTCAAAATGGATCAAGAAAAGAAAGGATTCTTGCCGGTGTTACAAGGTGTGAAATTGAGTAAGACTCAATGCCCGACCACTGTAGAAGATAGAGAGAAAATGAAAGATGTTCCCTATGCTTCATCCATAGGCTCTATCATGTATGCAATGTTGTGTACCAGACCTGATGTGTGTCTTGCTATAAGTCTAGCAGGGAGGTACCAAAGTAATCCAGGAGTGGATCACTGGACAGCGGTCAAGAACATCTTGAAATACCTGAAAAGGACTAAGGATATGTTTCTTGTATATGGAGGTGACAAAGCGCTCATCGTAAATGGTTACGTTGATGCAAGCTTTGACACTGATCCGGACGATTCTAAATCGCAAACCGGATACGTGTTTACATTAAACGGTGGAGCTGTCAGTTGGTGCAGTTCTAAACAAAGCGTTGTGGCGGGATCTACATGTGAAGCGGAGTACATAGCTGCTTCGGAAGCAGCAAACGAAGGAGTCTGGGTGAAGGAGTTCATATCCGATCTAGGTGTCATACCTAGTGCATCGGGTCCAATGAAAATCTTTTGTGACAATACTGGTGCAATTGCCTTGGCAAAGGATTCCAGATTTCACAAGAGAACCAAGCACATCAAGAGACGCTTCAATTCCATCCGGGATCTAGTCCAGGTGGGAGACATAGAGATTTGCAAGATACATACGGATCTGAATGTAGCAGACCCGTTGACTAAGCCTCTTCCACGAGCAAAACATGATCAGCACCAAAGCTCCATGGGTGTTAGAATCATTACTGTGTAATCTAGATTATTGACTCTAGTGCAAGTGGGAGACTGAAGGAAATATGCCCTAGAGGCAATAATAAAGTTATTATTTTATTTCCTTATATCATGATAAATGTTTATTATTCATGCTAAAATTGTATTAACTGGAAACATAATACTTGTGTGAATACATAGACAAACTAAACGTCACTAGTATGCCTCTACTTGACTAGCTCGTTAATCGAAGATGGTTATGTTTCCTAACCATAGACATGTGTTGTCATTTGATTAACGGGATCACATCATTAGGAGAATGATGTGATTGACATGACCCATTCCATTAGCTTAGCACCCGATCGTTTAGTATGTTGCTATTGCTTTCTTCATGACTTATACATGTTCCTATGCATATGAGATTATGTAACTCCCGTTTGCCGGAGGAACACTTTGTGTGCTACCAAACATCACAACGTAACTGGGTGATTATAAAGGAGCTCTACAAGTGTCTCCAAAGGTACATGTTGGGTTGGCGTATTTCGAGATTAGGATCTGTCACTCTGGTTGTCGGAGAGGTATCTCTGGGCCCTCTCGGTAATGCACATCACATAAGCCTTGCAAGCATTGCAACTAATGAGTTAGTTGCGAGATGATGTATTACGAAACGAGTAAAGAGACTTGCCGGTAACGAGATTGAACTAGGTATTGAGATACCGATGATCGAATCTCGGGCAAGTAACATACCGATGACAAAGGGAACAACGTATGTTGTTATGCGGTCTGACCGATAAAGATCTTCGTAGAATATCTAGGAGCCAATATGAGCATCCAGGTTCCGCTATTGGTTATTGACTGGAGACGTGTCTCGGTCATGTCTACATTGTTCTCGAACCCGTAGGGTCCGCACGCTTAACGTTATGATGATAGTTTCATTATGAGTTTATATACTTTGATGTACCGAAGATTGTTTGGAGTCCCGGATATGATCACAGACATGACGATGAGTCTCGAAATGGTCGAGACATAAAGATTGATATATTGGACGGCTATATTCGGACACCGAAAGTGTTCCGGAGAAGTTTCGGATAAAACCGGAGTACCGGGGGGTTACCGGAACCCCCCCGGGGGTTAATGGGCCTCATGGGCCCAAAGTGGAGAAGAGGAGGGGCGGCCAGGGCAGGCCGCGCGCTCCCTCCCCCTCTAGTCCGAATTGGACAAGGGGGGCGGCGCCCCCCTTTCCTTCCTCTCCTCTCTCCCTTCCTTCCCCCTCTCCTAGTTGGACAAGGAAAAGGAGGGAGTCCTACTCCCGGTAGAAGTAGGACTCCTCCCTGGCGCGCCTCCTCCTGGCTGGCCGCCCCTCCCCCTTGCTCCTTTATATACGGGGGCAGGGGGCACCTCTAGACACACAAGTTGATCTTCGTGATCGTTCTCTTAGCCATGTGCGGTGCCCCCTCCACTATAATCCTCGATAATATTGTAGCAGTGCCTAGGCGAAGCCCTGCGATGGTAGAACATCAAGATCATCACCATGCCGTCGTGCTGACGAAACTCTTCCCCGACACTTTGCTGGATCGGACTCCGGGGATCGTCATCGACCTGAACGTGTGCTAGAACTCGGAGGTGTCGTAGTTTCGGTGCTTGATCGGTCGGGTCGTGAAGACGTACGACTACATCAACCGCGTTGTCATAACGCTTCTGCTGTCAGTCTATGAGGGTACGTAGACAACACTCTCCCCTCTCGTTGCTATGCATCACCATGATCTTGTGTGTGCGTAGGAATTTTTTTGAAATTACTACGTTCCCCAACACAGATCACATGTTGAAGTCCTATTTACACATGTGCCATACAAATCTATCTTCTTGTAGGTGAACTGTTCAAAGAACAAGGCCAACCATACGAAAGTGAAATTCCAATAGACGACAGGATCTCGTTGCTATATTGCACACTGCGAGGCTCTTGTAATTAGCTGCTGTTTCACTCTTTTCGCTGTACCATATTATCAGATCTATATTGACTTGTTCCAAATGCAGAGGAAAGCCCGCAAGGACCAAAAAGTACCTGAACCAAATTTTGTGGAAATCTTCAAGGACTGTCACATTAGCAAGAAGAAGGGCATGACTACACCAGTCAAAGCCGCTGTTGTAAGTCCTTAATCCTCATGCCTTTTAACTACTACTTACTCTGACTTGTGCCTTGAATTGCATGGTTTGCAGCCAATGTCTATTACTCTTTTCAATTTTATACACAATTGTCTTAGCGTATCATTGCACCTTACAAGGTTTAAAAGAGAGGAGTGATGTTCCTTTGATCTTGACTCGTAATCTAGTTCCGTGCTAGACTTGCTCACACAATGTTACAATTGCCTGTTTGTCTGTTCTCAGTTGTTTTGTGATATGAATGACGTCATACTATGCTTACCGTATTATAAACTTCGTCTCTTCATCCTTAGCCCTCAATACAATGTGAAGAAATAGACAATACATTAGCGATGGTACATGGTCATATGTTTGGAACCTGGTTTTATTATGTACTTTGCAATAAAATACAACTAATATTTTACATGGGTTCACCAGAATAAGTTTTGTATATAGACCAAAGCTATTTTGTTTGGTTTTGCTGCCTCCTTAATATCTTCTGTTTTGGTACTACTAATGTAAAACCTCAACTTTTCAGCGAGCTATGGAAAAAATGGTGGAACCGACTATAACCGCAATGTCAGCTCTTGCTGCAGTGGGTCAGTACCTGACCACTAACAGTGGCAAAAGCACGTTCCTGCGTAATACTGGGTTGGTTGTTAAGGCAATATCGTCCAAACTGTCTCATGATCAAGATATGCAAGCTCAAAGCAATGTTGTATCTGCGCTCCAGACACAAGTCCATTCCCTAACCGAGACCCTTTGTGAAACAAGGAGAAACATTGCTCAATGTCGTCAAGATATGCATGGTTTTGAAACCAGACTATCAGACATTTGCTATGTTGTTCAGGAGCCTAGGGGAAATGAAGGCGAGGGTTATGGTGCTCCATCGGACAATACAACATGAAAACGTAACAGTCAGGTCAAATGAACTGAGCTTCTGAACTTCTGGTGGTGCATTTATCTGCTAGACTGTTAAGTTTTATGCCAACCTTCCTTTTGTTATATAGTTGTAATTTGTTTTGGTGCTGTAAATGGGCCATAATCGGGCGTAATTGGTATCGACCCAACATGGTAACAGGCCGTTAACAGGCCGTAGGACAGCAAAGGCTTAATTCTGTCATAGGCATAACGGGTCATTAATGGGCCAGAATATAGGACGGGCTGGAAACTGGGCAACGGGTTAACAGGTCAGAAACGGGTCGACTCTTGCCATGGGCCGATTTTGGACCATTAGCGTAACAGGCCAGTAATGGGCCGACTCTTGCCATGGGCCGAATTTGGCCCATTAGTGTAACAGGCCAGTAACGGGCCGACTCTTGCCATGGGCCGAATTTGGCCCATTAGGGGAACATGCCAGTAACGGGCCGGAAGTAATCGAGGGCCGAAAAGGAGCCCAAGAACATATGGGCCATCAATAGGCCGAAAGCTAACACGGGCTGGAAACGGCCCATGTAAATCACGGGCCATTAATGGGTATAAATAAAATTACTGTTCATTATGGGCTAGACTCACCATGGGCCTGTAATGGGCCGAAAGATACGAAGGCTCATATGGGCCGAAAGACGTCGTGGGCCATACATGGGCCGAAAGTGAAATGGGCTGGTATTATATTCGACGGCCCACATGACGTTGTTGGGCCGATTTCCTTTAGGGCCTAACGGGCTGTAAAATGGGCTATTTGTGAAGAGACCGTTAACAGGCTTTTCATGGGCCAGCCCGTTAACTTTTGACCAAGTCAAACGGGCCAGCTTTGTAAGCTAAATGGGCCACTATTGGGCCGTGCCACATGTCGACATATCATAGGCGCCTATCTGACCCACTGACGAGCTGACACGTGTTTTGTCCGGCCAATAAGAATTTTACACGTGGAAATTTCCCATTGGTCGGGGCTGTTAACAGGTTATCGGATCCAAAACCCGACCCGATAGCTTAACGACGTTCCGTTACGATGGATGCCACATGTCGGTCACCCTTGATGAAAGCACTTCTGTGACGTGTGATTTATCGTCATGGAAGTGGACACTTCCGTGATGATAATTTTGGTAATGTCATGAAACACTTCTACGACAACACAGGTATGACTATCTTGATTCTGTCATAAATTTGTCATGGATGTACATGCATGACAAAAAAAGCGACCTACTGTGACAAACACGTATCATCACGGAAGTGTATTTTTTTGTAGTGACTATTACTCCACTCATCGACCGCTATCCAGCATGCATCTAGAGTATTAAGTTAAAAACAGAGTAACGCCTTAAGCAAGATGACATGATGTAGAGGGATAGTTTCATGCAATATGATAAAAACCCCATCTTGTTATCCTCGATGGCAACAATATAATACGTGCCTTGCTGCCCCTTCTATCACTGGGAAAGGACAATGCAAGATTGAACCCAAAGCTAAGCACTTCTCCCATGGCAAGAAAAACCAATCTAGTAGGCCAAACCAAACTAATAATTCGAAGAGACTTGCAAAGATAACCAATCATACATAAAAGTATTCAGAGAAGATTCAAATATTATTCATAGATAGACTTGATCATAAACCCACAATTCATCGATCTCAACAAACACACCGCAAAAAGAAGGTTACATCGAATAGATCTCCACGAGAGAGGGGGAGAACATTGTATTGAGATCCAAAAAGAGAGAAGAAGCCATCTAGCTAATATCTGTGGACCCGAAGGTCTGAGGTAAACTACTCACACTTCATCGGAGAGGCTATGATGATGTAGAAGCCCTCCGTGATAATGGCCCTCTCCGGTGGAGCTTCGGAACAGGCCCCAAGATGGAATCTCGTGGATACAGAAAGTTGCGGCGGTGGAATTAGGTTTTTGGCTCTGTATCTGATCGTTTGGGGGTACGTAGGTATATATAGGAGGAAGGAGTACGTCGGTGGAGCAACAGGGGGCCCACGAGGCAGGGGGCGCGCCCTAGGGGGGGCGCCCCCACCCTCGTGACTGCCTCTTTTGTTCCTTGGAGTAGGGTCCAAGTCTCCTGGATCACGTTCGGTGAGAAAATCACGTTCCCGAAGGTTTCATTCCGTTTGGACTCCGTTTGATATTTTGTTTCTCCGAAACACTGAAATAGGCAAAAAAACAGCAATTCTGGGCTGGGCCTCCGGTTAATAGGTTAGTCCCAAAAATAATATAAAAGTGGAAAATAAAGCCCAATATAGTCCAAAACAGTAGATAATATAGCATGGAGCAATCAAAAATCATAGATACGTTGGAGACATATCAAAGGCTGCCATAGACTTCCGCTTTTCCTGGCCGAGGAGCCGGGCGAGCCACTCGTCACGGATGTTGTGCTTAAATGCCGCTAAGGCCTCTCCATCCGAACAGTCAATAATTTGATTTTTCTTGGTTAGGAACCGTGTCCAGAATTGCCTGACCGATTCCCCTGGCTGCTGAATTATGTGGCTCAAGTCATCGGCATCTAGTGGTCGCACATAAGTGCCCTGGAAGTTGTTGAGGAATGCGTCTTCCAGATCCTCCCAACAGCCAACGGAGTCTGCTGGCAAGCTATTCAGCCAACGCCGAGCTGGTCCTTTAAGTTTTAACGGGAGGTACTTGATGGCATGTAGATCATCACCTCGGGCCATGTGGATGTGGAGGAGGAAGTCCTCGATCCATACCTCGGGATCTGTTGTACCATCGTATGATTCGATATTTACGGGTTTAAAACCCTCTGGGAATTCATGATCCATTACTTTGTTAGTGAAGCATAGGGGGTGTGCCGCACCTCTGTGCTGGGCTATATCGCGATGCAGCTCGTATGAATCTTGCCTGCTGTATTCAGCTCGGCCGGATTTGCTTTTACTGTATCCGGAGTGACGATCACTGTCCCGCGTAGGGGCGTGCCCTCGTGATCCGTAGATCAATCTTGTGTGTTTTGCCCTATCTTCCAATACGTCTCGCAGGTCTCGCGTGTTTCCCGGTGCCTTGGTATTTTTATTTGAGTGGCGGCGGGGTGCGGCCTGAACTTCTGGCTGAAATGCCTCTCTGTCTCGGCCACGAGGTGGCCGATCAGCCGCGTCATACGCTGGTGATGTAGGTTTCAATGCTTCCTCCTCAAGTCGGGGTAGCAACCTGCGCTTTGGGTGACCCTTGGAGGGGCGTTCGAGTTCGTATTCCTCGGCCGCAAGGACTTCAGTCCATCTATCTTCTAGCAAATCCTGATTAGCTCGAAGCTGTTGCTGTTTTTTCTTCTGGCTATTTGCTGTGGCTTTAAGCTGGCGCTTAAAGCGCTCCTGCTCGACGGGATCCTCAGGTACGACAAATTCTTTGTCGTCGAGGCTCACTTCGTCTTCGGAGAGAGGCATGTAATTGTCATCCTCCGCTTCTCCCTCTGCCGCTCGCTCAGGAGGGCTGGCTTGTTCATCCTCCGGCTCTAAATCTTGCTGGAGGGGATTGTCATTATCTTCGGCACTATCCGGAGTACTATCTCCTGTGCCGGTATCACCGGTTTTGCTGTGGCGAGACTTAGAGCGGCGCCACTGACGTCGGCGCTTGGGTTGCTTCTTGGAGGGGTCATCCTCCGCTGTATTGTCGCCATTGCCTTCTTTGGGTGTATCCACCATGTATATATCATATGATGATGTGGCGGTCTAGTGCCCCATGGGCAGTGGTTCCTGTTCGTCTCCTTCATCGTTGTTCATACCATCGATGTCTACGGAGTCGAAGTCGAGCATGTCGGTTAAATCATCGACAGTGGCTACTAAGTGGGTGGTGGGTGGGGAGTGAATTTCTTCGCCATCTGCATACCATTCTAGCCGGACATAGTTTGGCCAAGGTTCTCCTCACTACAAGAAATATGTCAACTTATGACCTTCTGTCAGTGACCCTCGAAGAATTGGTCATAAATTTATGACCATTTTAGACCAAGTGGTCAAAAGCTGTTCAGGGGGCTCCAAACCCTAAACCATTGCGACCATTTTGGTCAGAAAGGTTGTAATTTCCTTACACGAAATGGTCACAAAGCAAACAGTGCTAGTCTGATGCCTTATTTCTAGTTGTTAATGACCAATATAGATGGTCATAGCCTTGTAGATTGTGGTGGGTTGTGATGACTAGGCGCCATCTCATCAGTTTTGCCTATGTGTCATGTCCATGTGGCAGTTTTTGCCCTAGGTTGTGAAGCAACCTATATTTCTATCATTCCAAAAATTCCCAAAAAAATCTCATAAATTCTTTGGGGCATATCTTCATCAAATATGTAAAAATCCTTCCTTGCCTAGTTCAAAACTAATTCAACAATATTCATTTTCCTATTCTATTCACAACAACACTTTATGAATGAAGTGCTATTTATATATTCTTGATTGCCCTTGGAATTTTTGGGCACTCTTTCCTATCCAAATCATTACTGCATGACAAAATTCAGCTCCATTTGCCTAGCAAGTCTTCCTCGGCAAATTTCCAAAGTTTTTGTCCACCTAGAAGCATTGTGAAGGAAGTACCTTTTTTATATCTCTAAATGACATGAAATTTATATAGTTCCTTCATATGCCCAAATTATCACCCTCCTCCAAATTGCAGCTTAGTCAAATCATCTATGTGAGCCCAGGTTCAATTTATATTTTATGGCCAAATTGGCACGTTGCAAAGCAAGTGTTATATAGACCCCTCCTATTACCCTCAAACTTTTCGGGCACTCATCCATACCCAAGTCATTGCCACATGGTAATATTCAGCTCAATTTTCCTAGTAAATCTTTCTCGGGAAATTTCCAAAGTTTCTACCTCGAGAGAAGCTTTGTGAAGTAAGTACTAGCTAGGCTTACCCAAATGATCTGAAAATTTACCAGCGCATGACCATACCTAAGTAACTTACCTACACCAATTTTGAGCTCATTTCATTCATCCAATCTCTCTCACTAGTTTTCCCAAGTTTCTGTCCATAGAAGAGCATTGTGAAGGAAGTACTACTTTGGCATGTCCGAATGGTATCAATTTTCTACAATGCTTTCCTATGCCCAAATAACCATCCTCCACAAAATTTCAGCTCACTCCATTCATTATTTTGAGCCCAGCTTCAACATTCATATTTTTGTCCAGTGTGGTACTTTGCAAAGCAAGTACCACCTAGGATCCTCCTTTTGAGCTAAAAATTTGTGAAGACATTCTCCTTAGTAGATGATCATCCTCAGCCAAAACTCACTCCCATTGGCCATGTGCATTTCCCGTACCGCTAATCAAACACTTGGCTGCTAATTCATGTTTGAGCATCGATCGGTCTCCTCGTGAGAATCTTATGTTGTAATTTTCTTCCTAGAACCAACCTGGGGAGTGCCCAACCCACTAGACATGCCTAGGCCGCCCAGAACACATGGCAACATTACGGTCACGCGGTGACCACGCGACGGGCATGCGAGTTTACGCGCTCTAGAGTTGGGGCCCTCGGCCACCGCCCAAACCTCGACGTATCGCCACCAAACCATGTATTTATGATTAAATAGGTCCTTATGTAACTAGAAATGATTTTTGGAAAAATAAATAGCAAACTATGAGGCAGCTGCAGTTCAAATTTGACCCGCTTCCAACTGAATCGGCGGAAATTTGTCTTTTTCATGAGAGGTGGATCAATTTTTTTACACCCAACCATTTTGTCAATTGTGCATTAAATATGGCCTAGTATTTTATAAAAATGATTTGGTCCAATTTTGCAACAATTATTTGGTAGTTCCTTCATAAAAAAACCTCCTTTCGGGCACTCGAAAAATGGAAAATGGTTTTTTAGTCCAACGAAAATGAAAACTTCCTTAGAAAACATTGTTTGCCATTCCAATATGCACTCTTGTGCACAATATGAGATCATTTGAACAAACTATGCCATGAATGTGGCTATAAGATTGATCATTTGGCTTGAAAGCCATTGATCTCCACACATGATAGCTCGTTTCTGAGAACACTTTTTTTATAATAATTGCCGTATTACAAGTTTGTTATTTTTCCTAGGAACTTGGCCACATATGATGACACAATGCGAAGGTTTCCCAATTTTTTGATTTTTTTTAAAAAATTTATGCCTGTTTCAAAATGAGGTCAAAACGGCGGGAATGACCGTTCCTAGCTAGTGGTTGAATCTTGGAATTTTGTTGGTGTTTCTCTGATTAAAAAGATACTTATGTACCTAGAAATGATTTTTGGAAAAAATAAATAGCAAACTATGAGGCAGCTGCAGTTCAAATTTGACCCGCTTCCAGCTGAATCGGCGGAAATTTGTCTTTTTCACGAGAGGTGGATCAAAACTTTTTGCACCCAACAATTTTCTCAATTGTGCACTAAATATGTCCTAGTATTTTATAAAATTGATTTGGTCCAATTTTGCAACAATTATTTGGGAGGTCCTTCACAAAAAAACCTCCTTTTGGGCACTCGAAAAATGGAAAATGGTTTTTTCGTCCAACGAAAATGAAAACTTCCTTAGGCAACATTGTTTGCCATTCCAATATGCACCCTTGTGCACAATATGAGATCATCTGAACAAACTATGCCATGAATGTGGCCATAAGATTGATCATTTGGCTTGAAAGCCATTGATCTCCACACGTGATAGCTCGTTTCTGAGAACACTTTTTTAAAATAATTGCCGTATTACAAGTTTGTTATTTTTCCTAGGAACTTGGCCACATATGATGACACAATGTGAAGGTTTCCCAATTTTTTGAATTGTTTAGAATTTTTTATGCCCGCTTCAAAATGCGGTTAAAACGGCGGGAATGACCGTTCCTAGCTAGTGGTTGAATCTTGGAATATTTTTGGTGTTTCTCTAATTAAATAGATACTTATGTACCTAGAAATGATTTTTGGAAAAAATAAATAGCAAACTATGAGGCAGCTGCAGTTCAAATTTGACCCGCTTCCAGCTGAATCGGCGGAAATTTGTCTTTTTCACGAGAGGTGGATCAAATATTTTTACACCCAACCATTTGATCAATTGTGCATTAAATATGGCCTAGTATTTTAGAAAAATGATCTGGTCCAATTTTGCAATAATTATTTGGGAGGTCCTCCACAAAAAACCTCCTTTTGGGCACTCGAAAAATGGGAAATGGTTTTTTCGTCCAAAGAAAATGAAAACTTCCTTAGGCAACATTGTTTGCCATTCCAATATGCACCCTTGTGCACAATATGAGATCATTTGAACAAACTATGCCATGAATGTGGCCATAAGATTGATCATTTGGCTTGAAAGCCATTGATCTCCACATGTGATAGCTTGTTTCTCAGAACACTTTTTAAAAATAATTGCCGTATTACAAGTTTGTTATTTTTCCTGGGAACTTGGCCAAATATGATGACACAATGCGGAGGTTTCCCAATTTTTTGATTTTTTTGAATTTTTTAAGCCTGTTTCAAAATGCGGTCAAAACGGCAGGAATGACCGTGTTGGGGAACGTAGCAGAAATTCAAAATTTCCCTACGTGTCACCAAGATCTATCTATGGAGAGACCAGCAACGAGTAGAAAGGGGAGTGCATCTACATACCCTTGTAGATCGCTAAGCGGAAGCGTTCAAGTGAACGGGGTTGATGGAGTCGTACTCGTCGTGATTCAGATCACCGATGATCAAGTGCCGAACGCACGGCACCTCCGCGTTCAACACACGTACAGCCCGGTGACGTCTCCCACGCCTTGATCCAGCAAGGAGAGAGGGAGAGGTTGAGGAAGACTCCATCCAACAGCAGCACAACGGCGTGGTGGTGATGGAGGAGCGTGGCAATCCAGCAGGGCTTCGCCAAGCACCATGGGAGAGGAGGAGAAGGGAGAGGGGCAGGGCTGCACCAACGAGAGATCAAATCGCGTGTTATGGGCAGCCCCTAGGCCTCATATATATAGGGGAAGGGGAGGGCTGCGCCCCCTTTAGGGTTTCCCACCCCAAGGGGCGGCGGCCAGCCTCCAGATGGCATCTGGTGCGGCGGCCAAGAGGGGGGGGAGGAGTCCATCCTCCCCAAGGCACCTCGGAGGTGCCTTCCCCCTTGAGGACTCTTCCCTCTAGGGTTCCCTAGGCGCATGGGCCTCTTGGGGCTGGTTCCCTTGGACCATGTAGGCCAAGGCGCACCCCCTACAGCCCATGTGGCCCCCCGGGGCAGGTGGCCCCACCCGGTGGGCCCCCGGGACCCTTCCGGTGGTCCCGGTACAATACCGATGACCCCAAAACTTGTCCCGATGGCCGAAACAGGACTTCCTATATATAAATCTTTACCTCCGGACCATTCCGGAACTCCTCGTGACGTCCGGGATCTCATCCGGGACTCCGAACAACATTCGGTAACCACATACAAGCTTCCTTTATAACCCTAGCGTCATCGAACCTTAAGTGTGTAGACCCTACGGGTTCGGGAGACATGCAGACATGACCGAGACGTTCTCCGGTCAATAACTAACAGCGGGATCTGGATACCCATGTTGGCTCCCACATGTTCCACGATGATCTCATCGGATGAACCACGATGTCAAGGACTCAATCGATCCCGTATACAATTCCCTTTGTCTATCGGTATGTTACTTGCCCGAGATTCGATCGTCGGTATCCAATACCTTGTTCAATCTCGTTACCGACAAGTCACTTTACTCGTTCCGTAACACATCATCCCGTGATCAACTCCTTGGTCACATTGCGCATATGATGATGTCCTACCGAGTGGGCCCAGAGATACCTCTCCGTTTACACGGAGTGACAAATCCCAGTCTCGATCCGTATAAAACAATAGATACTTTCGGAGATACCTGTAGTGCACCTTTATAGTCACCCAGTTACGTTGTGACGTTTGATACACCCAAAGCACTCCTACGGTATCCAGGAGTTACACGATCTCATGGTCAAAGGAAGAGATACTTGACATTGGCAAAGCTCTAGCAAATGAACTACACGATCTTTTGTGCTAGTCTTAGGATTGGGTCTTGTCCATCACATCATTCTCCTAATGATGTGATCCCGTTATCAACGACATCCAATGTCCATAGCCAGGAAACCATGACTATCCGTTGATCACAACGAGCTAGTCAACTAGAGGCTCACTAGGGACATATTGTGGTCTATGTATTCACACGTGTATTACGATTTCCGGATAATACAATTATAGCATGAATAAAAGACAATTATCATGAACAAGGAAATATAATAATAATACTTTTATTATTGCCTCTAGGGCATATTTCCAACAGTCTCCCACTTGCACTAGAATCAATAATCTAGTTCACATCGCCATGTGATTAACACTCACAGGTCACATCGCCATGTGACTAATACCCAAGAGTTTACTAGAGTCAGTAGTCTAGTTCACATCACTATGTGATTAACACTCAATGAGTTTTTATGTTTGATCATGTTGCTTGTGAGAGAGGTTTTAGTCAACGGGTCTGAACCTTTCAGATTCGTGTGTGCTTTACAAATCTCTATGTCATCTCCTAGATGCAGCTACCACGCTCTATTTGGAGCTGTTCCAAATAACTGTTCTACTTGGAGCTATTCTAAATTGTTGCTCCATTATATGTATCCGGTATCTCTACTTAGAGCTATCTGGATAGGTGTTAAGCTTGCATCGACGTAACCTTTACGACGAACTCTTTTACCACCTCCATAATCGAGAAAATTCCTTAGTCCACTAGTTACTAAGGATAACTTTGACCGCTGTCCTATGATCCATTCTTGGATCACTCTTGTACCCCTTGACTGACTCATGGCAAGGCACACTTCAGGTGCGGTACACAGCATAGCATACTGAAGAGCCTACGTCTTAAGCATAGGGGACGACCTTCGTCCTTTCTCTCTATTCTGCCGTGGTCGAGCTTTAAGTCTTAACTTCGTACCTTACAATTCAGGCAAGAACTTCTTCTTTGACTGATCCATCTTGAACACCTTCAAGATCATGTCAAGGTATGTGCTCATTTGAAAGTATTATTAAGCATTTTGATCTATCCTTATAGATCTTGATGCTCAATGTTCAAGTAGCTTAATCCAGGCTTTCCATTGAAAAACACTTTCAAAATAACCCTATATGCTTTCTAGAAATTCTACATCATCTCTGATCATCAATATGTCAACAACATATACTCATCAGAAATTCTATAGTGCTCCCACTCACTTCTTTGGAAATACAAGTTTCTCATAAGCTTTGTATAAATCCAAAATCTTTGATCATCTCATCAAAGCGTATATTCCAACTCCGAGATGCTTACTCCAGTCCTTAGAAGGATTGCTGGAGCTTTGCATACTTATTAGCATCTTTCGGGATTGACAAAACCTTCCGGTTGTATCACATACAACCTTTCTTCAAGAAAATCGTCGAGGAAACAATGTTTTGACATCCTATCTGCAAGATTTCATAAATAATGCAGTAATCGCTAATATAATTCCAACAGACTCTTAGCATCGCTACGAGTGAGAAAATCTCATCGTAGTCAACTCCTTGAACTTGTCGGAAAACATCTTAACGACAAGTCGAGCTTTCTTAATGGTGACATTTACCATCATTGTCCGTCTTCCTTTTGAAATCCATCTATACTCATACATGGATCCTCTCTCGGATTTTATGGTCTCAAGCCATTTATCGGAATCCGGGCCCACCATCGCTTCTCCATAGCTTGTAGGTTCATTGTTGTCCAGCAACATGACTTCCAAGATAGGATTACCTTACCACTCCGAAGTAGTACATGTCCTTGTCGTCCCACGAGGTTTGGTAGTGTCTTGATCCGAAGTTTCATGATCAATATCATAAGCTTCCACTTCAATTGGTGTAGGTGCCATAGGAACAACTTCCTGTGCCCTGCCACACACTAGTTGAAGAGACGGTTCAATAACCTCATCAAGTCTCCACCATCCTCCCACTCAACTCTTTCGAGAGAAACCTTTCCTCGAGAAAGGACCCGATTCTAGAAACAATTCATATTGCTTTTCGGATCTGAATTAGGAGGTATACCCAACTGTTTTGGGTGTCCTATGAAGATGTATTTTATCCGCTTTGGGTTCGAGCTTAATCCTGAAACTTTTTCACATAAGCGTCGCAGCCCCAAACCTTTAAGAAACGACAACTTAGGTTTCTCTAAACCATAATTCAAACGGTGTCATCTCAACGGAATTACGCGGTGCCCTATTTAAAGTGAATGTGGTTGTCTCTAATGCCTAACCCATGAACGATAGTGGTAATTCGATAAGAGACATCATGGTACACACCATATCCAATAGGGTGCAACTATGATGTTCGGACACACCATCACACTATGGTGTTCCAGGCGGTATTAATTATGAAACAATTTCCACAATGTCTTAATTGTGTGCCAAAACTCGTAACTCAGATATTCATCTCTATGATCGTATCATAGACATTTCATCCTCTTGTCACAATGATCTTCTACTTCACTCTGAAATTACTTGAACCATTCAATAATTCAGACTTGTGTTTCATCAAGTAAATATTCTCAACATCTACTCGAATCATCTGTGAAGTAAGATCATAACGATATTCACTGCATGCCTCAGCACTCATTGGATTGGACACATCAAAATGTGTTAGTTCCAACAAGTTGCTATCTTGTTCCATCTTATTGAAACCGAGGCTTTTCAGTCATCTTGCCTATGTGGTATGATTTGCATATCTCAAGTGATTCAAAATTAAGTGAGTCCGAACGGTCCATTTGCATGGAGTTTCTTCATGCATATATACCAATAGACATGGTTCGCATGTCTCAAACTTTTCAAAAATGAGTGAGTCCAAAGATCCATCAACATGGAGCTTCTTCATGCATTTTATACCGATATGACTTACGTGGCAGTGCCACAAATAGGTGGTACTATCATTACTATCTTTTGGCATGAACATGTGTATCACTACGATCGAGATTTCAATGAACCATTCATTTTAGGTGCAAGACCATTGAAGGTATTATTCAAATAAATAGAGTAACCATTATTCTCTTTAAATGAATAACCGTATTGCGATAGACATAATCCAATCATGTCTATGCTCAACGCAAACACCAAATCTCGATGGTAGAGGGAGCGTGCGATGCTTGATCATATCAACATTGGAAACACTTCCAACACATATCGTCAGCTCACCTTTAGCTAGTCTCCGTTTATTCCGTAGCCTTTTATTTCGAGTTACTAACACTTAGCAACCGAACCGGTATCTAATACCCTGGTGCTACTAGGAGTACTAGTAAAGTACACATTAACATAATGTATATCCAATATACTTCTATCGACCTTGCCAGCCTTCTCATCTACCAAGTATCTAGGTTAATTCTGCTCTAGTGACTATTCCCCTTATCACAGAAGCACTTAGTCTCGGGTTTGGGTTCAACCTTGGGTTTCTTCACTAGAGCAGCAGCTGATTTGCCGTTTCATGAAGTATCCCTTCTTTCCCTTGCCCTTCTTGAAACTAGTGGTTTCATCAACCATCAACAATTGATGCTCCTTCTTGATTTCTACTTTCGCGGTGTCAAACATCATGAATATTTCAAGGATCATCATATCTATCCCTGATATGTTATAGTTAATCACGAAGCTCTAGCAGCTTGGTGGCAATGACTTTGGGGAAACATCACTATTTCATCTGAAGGATCAACTCCCACTCGATTCAAGTGATTGTTGTGCTCAGACAATCTGAGCACAAGCTCAACGATTGAGCTTTTCTCCCTTAGTTTGCAGGCTAAGAAAATCGTCGGAGGTCTCATACCTCTTGACGTGGGCACGAGCCTGAAATCCCAATTTCAGCCCTTGAAACATCTCATATGTTCCGCGATGTTTCGAAGAACGTCTTTGGTGCCTCTACTTAAACCATTTAACTGAACTATCACGTAGTTATCAAAACGTGTATGTCCGATGTTCGCAACATCCACAAACGACGTTTGGGGTTCAGCACACTAAGCGGTGCATTAAGGACATAAGCTTTCTACTGTCCGCATAATCGCTACTATCAACTTTCAAATATATTTTCTCTAGGAACATATCTAAACAGTAGAACTATAGCGCGAGCTACGACATAATTTGCAAAGGGTCTTTTGACTATGTTCAGGATAATTAAGTTCATCTTATGAACTCCCACTTAGATAGACATCCCTCTAGTCATCTAAGTGATTACATGATCCGAGTCAACTAGGCCGTGTCCGATCATCACGTGAGACGGACTAGTCTTCATCGGTGAACATCTTCATGTTGATCGTATCTACTATACGACTCATGCTCGACCTTTCGGTCTCCGTGTTCCGAGGCCATGTCTGCACATGCTAGGCTCGTCAAGTTAACCCTAAGTGTTTTCGCTGTGTAAAACTGTCTTACACCCGTTGTATGTGAACGTAAGAATCCATCACACCCGATCATCACGTGGTGCTTAGAAGCGACGAACTGTAGCAACGGTGCACAGTTAGGGGAGAACACTTCTTGAAATTGTTGTAAGGGATCATCTTATTTACTACTGTCGTCCTAAGTAAACAAGATGCATAAACATGATAAACATCACATGCAATCAAATAGTGACATGATATGGCCAATATCATTTTGCTCCTTTTGATCTTCATCTTCGGGGCTCCATGATCATCATCGTCACCGGCACGACACCATGATCTCCATCATCATGATCTCCATCATCGTGTCTTCATGAAGTTGTCACGCCAACGACTACTTCTACTTCTATGACTAACGCGTTTAGCAATAAAGTAAAGTAGTTTACATGGCGTTCTTCAATGACACGCAGGTCATACAAAAAAATAAAGACAACTCCTATGGCTCCTGCCGGTTGTCATACTCATCGACATGCAAGTCGTGATTCCTATTACAAGAACATGATCAATCTCATACATCACATATATTCATCACAGTCTTGTTGGCCATATCACATCACATAGCATACCCTGCAAAAACAAGTTAGACGTCCTCTAATTGTTGTTTGCATGTTTTACGTGGCTGCTATGGGTTTCTAGCAAGAACGTTTCTTACCTACGCAAGACCACAACGTGATATGCCAATTGCTATTTACCCTTCATAAGGACCCTTTTCATCGAATCCGTTCCGACTAAAGTGGGAGAGACTGGCACCCGCTAGCCACCTTATGCACCAAGTGCATGTCAATCGGTGGAACCTGTCTCACGTAAGAGTACGTGTAAGGTTGGTCCGGGCCGCTTCATCCCACAATACCATCGAAACAAGATTGGACTAGTAACGGTAAGCATATTGAACAACATCAACGCCCACAACTACTTTGTGTTCTACTCGTGCAAAGAATCTACGCAATAGACCTAACTCTGATACCACTGTTGGGGAACGTAGCAGAAATTCAAAATTTTCCTACGTGTCACCAAGATCTATCTATGGAGAGACCAGCAATGAGTAGAAAGGGGAGTGCATCTACATACCCTTGTAGATCGCTAAGCGGAAGCGTTCAAGTGAACGGGGTTGATGGAGTCGTACTCGTCGTGATTCAGATCACCGATGATCAAGTGCCGAACCCACGGCACCTCCGCGTTCAACACACGTACAGCCCGGTGACGTCTCCCACGCCTTGATCCAGCAAGGAGAGAGGGAGAGGTTGAGGAAGACTCCATCCAACAGCAGCACAACGGCGTGGTGGTGATGGAGGAGTGTGGCAATCCAGCAGGGCTTCGCCAAGCACCATGGGAGAGGAGGAGGAGGGAGAGGGGCAGGGCTGCACCAACGAGAGATCAAATCGCGTGTTATGGGCAGCCCCTAGGCCTCATATATATAGGGGAAGGGGAGGGCTGCGCCCCCTTTAGGGTTTCCCACCCCAAGGGGCGGCGGCCAGCCTCCAGATGGCATCTGGTGCGGCGGCCAAGAGGGGGGGAGGAGTCCATCCTCCCCAAGGCACCTCGGAGGTGCCTCCCCCCTTGAGGACTCTTCCCTCTAGGGTTCCCTAGGCGCATGGGCCTCTTGGGGCTGGTGCCCTTGGCCCATGTAGGCCAAGGCGCACCCCCTACAGCCCATGTGGCCCCCGGGGCAGGTGGCCCCACCCGGTGGGCCCCCGGGACCCTTCCGGTGGTCCCGGTACAATACCGATAACCCCAAAACTTGTCCCGATGGCCGAAACAGGACTTCCTATATATAAATCTTTACCTCCGGACCATTCCGGAACTCCTCGTGACGTCCGGGATCTCATCCGGGACTCCGAACAACATTCGGTAACCACATACAAGCTTCCTTTATAACCCTAGCGTCATCGAACCTTAAGTGTGTAGACCCTACGGGTTCGGGAGACATGCAGACATGACCGAGATGTTCTCCGGTAAATAACCAACAGCGGGATCTGGATACCCATGTTGGCTCCCGCATGTTCCACGATGATCTCATCGGATGAACCACGATGTCAAGGACTCAATCGATCCCGTATACAATTCCCTTTGTCTATCGGTATGTTACTTGCCCGAGATTCGATCGTCGGTATCCAATACCTTGTTCAATCTCGTTACCGGCAAGTCACTTTACTCGTTCCGTAACACATCATCCCGTGATCAACTCCTTGGTCACATTGCGCATATGATGATGTCCTACCGAGTGGGCCCAGAGATACCTCTCCGTTTACACGGAGTGACAAATCCCAGTCTCGATCCGTATAAAACAATAGATACTTTCAGAGATACCTGTAGTGCACCTTTATAGTCACCCAGTTACGTTGTGACGTTTGATACACCCAAAGCACTCCTACGGTATCCAGGAGTTACACGATCTCATGGTCAAAGGAAGAGATACTTGACATTCGCAAAGCTCTAGCAAATGAACTACACGATCTTTTGTGCTAGTCTTAGGATTGGGTCTTGTCCATCACATCATTCTCCTAATGATGTGATCCCGTTATCAACGACATCCAATGTCCATAGCCAGGAAACCATGACTATCCGTTGATCACAACGAGCTAGTCAACTAGAGGCTCACTAGGGACATATTGTGGTCTATGTATTCACACGTGTATTACGATTTCCGGATAATACAGTTATAGCATGAATAAAAGACAATTATCATGAACAAGGAAATATAATAATAATACTTTTATTATTGCCTCTAGGGCATATTTCCAACAGACCGTTCCTAGCTAGTGGTTGAATCTTGGAATTTTTTGGTGTTTCTCTGATTAAATAGATACTTATGTACCTAGAAATGATTTTTGGAAAAAATAAAGAGCAAACTATGAGGCAGCTGCAATTCAAATTTGACCCGCTTACAGCTGAATCGGTGGAAATTTGTCTTTTTCACGAGAGGTGGATCGAATCTTTTTACACCCAACCATTTGGTCAATTGTGCATTAGATATGGCCTAGTATTTTAGAAAAATCATTTGGTCCAATTTTGCAATAATTATTTGGGAGGTCCTTCACAAAAAAAACTCATTTCGGGCACTCAAAAAATGGAAAATGAATTTTTCGCGCAAAGAAAATGAAAACTCCCTTAGTAAATGAAAACTCCTCTCTGCTGCGGCCGAAATACAGGCTACCTCCTCTTTTAGTGTTGAATGTTATCCGGAATAAGAGGTTAAAAAATAAGAGAAACAAAAGGATAAACAATACTACATAAGCTTAATTCTGATTGGTGCAACCAATCATGGCATGGATTGATGACATGGCAAACATCTGTCCATCAATACATCATCCATCCATCCGTCGGTCCATCCAACCAACCGCAGCAACCCCCCCTCTCTCTCTCTCGCGAACCCCACCCAACCCGTCGTGCCCTCCTCTCTCTCTCTCTCTCTCTCTCTCGAACCGAACCGAACCCTAGCGCTCCACCACTCCCTTGCTGCCGCCACCTCCGGCGACCTCAGGCGGGAATCGACGACCGACAAGATCCGGCGCGCGCGCGGCGACGACATGGCATGGATCCCCACGACTCCTCTCTTGATCGATCCCCTCCAACCCACCTCTTCCCCCTCTCTAGATCGATCCCCTCCAACCCACCTCTTCCCCCTCTCTAGATCGATCGCCTCCAACCCAGCCGCCGCCGCAGACCTCCCCCAACCCCGGCCTCCTCTACCGCCGGCGACCCCTTCTCTTCCTCCCTTCCTCCACCTCCAGTAGTAGATCCATGCAGGACAGATCTGAGCTCCACTGCCTCCATTGCTCCCTTTCCCCCGACCAGATCTGCCTCTTGCATTCTGGCACCTCGCCGGCGTGGCTCCAGCGTTGCTCCGGCGACTCAGGTGAGTCCCTCCATTTGTCCTCGTCACATCCCTCCCTCTCTTCCTCACCTCATATTGTCTCCCTTGCAGATCCAACACGCCGTCGTTGCTTGAGCACCGGGACGCCATCGACGGGACGTCTTCCTCCTCCCCTGTCCCGAAGTCATGAACGATGCAGCTTCACTGCTACCCTGACGCCATCAAGGTCAGACCCCCAATCATCTCCTCCCCTTTTCATTTTCTTCTTCCAAATCCCTAAGCAGCTGTTGGCAGGCCGGAGATGATGGCGACGGTTTGATGCGCGGCGAGGAGGCTCGGTGGCTCCCTGCTCCAACGAGCGCAGGCGGAGGAGCAACGCCGGCTCGTGCCAAGGAGGCTCGTGTGCTCCCGCCACCTCTCCACCGAGGTATCTTAACCAAAATCAGGACGACATTTCACAAATCATCTCACGAATTTAGCCAGCGATGATCGAATTCTGTGCAATCAAAACAGCAGCATGCATGTGTCTCTATCTTCTTGTATTAGCTGTTGTACTAAGTAGTAGAAGAAATAAGAGCAAAATCACTCGCTTATCATCCTCATACTTGTTTATCCTGACCTCAATCGGGTGGGCGGCATATTTATTCAGTATATTCTCTGAAATTGCAAGTTCTAAAGTGTATCATTTTTTTGTTCAGTCAGAGAGCTAAACGGGGCGAGGCTGGAGGCGTCGGTGAGGGCGTACGGCGGCGCCGGCTAGAGCAAGGTGTCCAACAAATGGGTTAAGTCAAATTAGCATTTTGTACTAGCCATCCCTGTTTCCTGCTTTTATATGTACGCAAACTCGAACCTAAGTTAGGCCTTTGCATTGTCATGGTGGTCTCTGTGTGTGATTCCGCATGGTAATACTGATGCATAAAACTTGGTTTGGTATGGAATTGGCAACCTGTTTAAGTTGTTAGTTTACTTGTGGATTTTGACATAGTGATCCCTTAATCCTTGTAGAGCATTTTTGTTTGTTCTGAACCTGACTGTTATGTCAGTTTTCATGTGACAACCTTGCTGTGCTAGTTTATTTTATTGCAAAGCTTGCCGTGCTAGGTGCAGAGCATAAGGTGCCCTGCTTGGATCGTGTTGAATCTAGTTAGGCAGAGGAATCCTTGCTAATTCTGGCAAGTTTTTTGCTTTCACATCTGAGTTAAAGAAAACTGGAATTGATCTTACAAGTGGATCAAAACGTGAGAATGACTGATTCCATTTTAAGGTTGTCACTAACCTGGTAGTTTTATTTGGTGATGCAGTTTGTAAGTTAAAATGATGCCCAGGGTTCAGGACATGTGTGATTTCTATTGACATAGGTGTTCCTCCCATGCTATGTCTCTCTATTGAATAGATAGGTTCAGTTTTCCTTTGTTCTATTTCTAGTTTAAGCATAAGCAGGTTCTAGTAAGTGTCTATGCATGTGGCTCATGAGTTGGAATATCTAATCTAATTAGGGACTGCAGACCTGCTGTGTCATGTGCAAATTTGCTTGCATTCAGTTCAGAAATTTCTGAATTCTTTGATGTTTTCCATCTCCACCTTCAGTTCAGTTCAGTTCTGCTGGGTGTGAAAATCACTCTGTACCTGCATTTTCGCCTGACTGTTTAATACATGATGCATTCGACTGCTAGGACTTGAGCACCCATCAACATGTTAGTTCGATGAATGTGGGCGTCCGATAATCTGATCGAAACCCCGGTCGATAATTAGTTAAGCATCTCGTGATTAAAATGTCTGCTCATCATTAGCAGCTTATATGCATCCAGCTTTGTTTCAAGCTAATATGTTCTATGATGTGCTATTAGACTGATTGATACTGCTTTGCACCTGCATTTTCGCCTTGCTGTTCAGTACATGATGTATCTAATTGAGCACCCATCAACATGTCGATTCGACAAATATGGACGTCTAATAATCTGTTTGAAATCATGGTGTAACCATCATGTAGTACTCTAGCCACTGGGATCATAAAGCATCTCGCGGATATAGTGGTTGGTCCTTATTAACTTGTGCTATGCAGCCAGCTTTATGTCAAGCATATAACTATGTTTAGCTAATGTTATGCACGATACGCAACTCCATTCGTCCATGCCTTTTCCTTATATCCAATGCCTGCATTGGCATGACATATTTATTTGCTGATGGTTTTGCAGGATTTCCCCAAGAACATAGACCACCTTGCCGCATTCTGGGACAAAGTAAGAAGATATGCTCTGCTCTGCCGCCACTTCTTTATTCTCTGCTGTAATATAAATAATTTAGCAGAAAGAGTGATTTGCTGACAGACTGTGGATTACTAACCTTATATAACCTATTTAAACGAAGCAACATGTTGTTTCCCTCTCCTTGCTAGTAGTTTGTTCATGGGATTATTAACTTGTCCTGCTCTTCCTTCAGCTCACGGTGGACCAGGCCCAAGCGATACTGTCCTTGGAGGGCGTGGCTATAGAGGTAATGACCATAAACCCGTACCTTCAGAGTATACGACTTTGTCTTTCTGTCTCGGTTTGTGTTTGGGAACATCTAATGTTAATGCACAACAAATACATCTCCAGGAGACCAGCGCTTTATTCATTTTGACATCATTGTCGTCATGGATGTAGCCAGGGTACACTTCATTGCCGCTGCCATATGCCAGAGCCGGCAATGAACTCCTGGTAAGGCTTTGTTGACCCAACTTGTTACTGTATGCATTTGGTGTCGTGTAGTATCATATGTAAGCTTCTTTTCTCCCCTCTAGGACCTTATTGAGACAGCAGCCTCAAGGCTACCTATCTCATCAAATGAACTATTTATCATGCTTGACGAAGCAAGCGAGAACACATTTCTTTGTACCAACGCAGCTCGTCTCACTATTGTTTCTTACTTTGTTAGCTACGACATATATTTCCCCCAGTTTTTCTAATTCTTCTCTGATTCATGTAACAGGATGACAGTGGAAGCCATGTTGTTGTTTTGTTTGTTCCCAGCCCTGACTATGGTCTTCGAGCGAGTCCGGCATGTTGTTCATCTGACTATGTTCATCCAGCGAGTCCAGTATGTTCATGACAGGAGCAGGTAGTTTGTGATCACATGGAAGGAGCTTGTAAAGTAGTACTGTATTACATGTAGAGCTTGCTACACTTGTAGAGCTTGTAAAGCAGTATGGTCCTCTGTATTGGAACGAATAGAGTTTGTATTATGTGATCTGGTTGCTCTTATTTAAGTATCATGTGTGTTTTTGTCTCTGCCAATCAAAATAATGCTTGAAATATGAAGAATATGAGCCTGATAGATGGGACCCACTTACCAAAACATGACAAATGGGACCCAGTTACTAGAACCTGACAATTGGGACCCACCTGACTAGTGGACCCTTCTTTTGAAAAAAAACCTAAATTCGTTTAGACAAAAAGGCCACAAACCAACAATAAAAAAGGTTGCAATGTTGGGCTTGGCCCATGAAGTTGATCAAAAATTGATAGAAAAAATATATAAAAAGGACGAATTGTTGGGCTAGGCCCATGTAGAAAATCGAATTGGACCGGGCTGAATCTTGTGCCACGTCAGATTGCCACGCTGGATGGCTACGTGGCCTGGGGAGTTTGCTAGTGACCAAAACGCCACAGTAGACGTATTTTGGTCATAAACGTCTACGACCATTCCAGAAGAAAGGTCGCTATAGTCAGTTTATGACGGCCAGCTTTTGACCTTATGTTTTTTGTCACAAAAAGGTCACAAATGGAAATTTGTGACCATTCAGTGACCAATAGTGGTGGTCACAAGTTGACATATTTCTTGTAGTGCCTGACAGGGAGAGAGACTTTAACGAGTTTAGTACATCGCCAAAGGGCGAGTGCTAAAAGATATCCACGGAGGTGAACTCCATGATCGGTGCCCAATCGGATTCGATAGGCATGGGCGCAAGCGGTTCGAAGCCCGTGGCCGGAGACGAGTCCAGCGGTTTTGCGTCACGGCTCTCGTGATGGGTAAGGTCAGTATTCGGCTCTATCGCCACTCAGGGTGCGACCTCCAAGGCGGGGTCTATCCGCCTGTCCTCGGATGGCGCAATCTATTCCGGATCAAAGGCCAGAGGGGTTGCTGGCGTGATATCCCGAACACTGTCCGACGGTAGAGCTACATCATGCTCGTCGTGATCGTGCGGCATGCCTGGCATGGGCTCGAATCCGTCGAAGATCAAGTATCCGCGGATATCGGAAGTGTAATTCAAGTTTTCAAACCTAACCTGGTGGCCAGGGGCGTAGCTCTCAATCTGCTCCAGATGGCCAAGCGAGTTGGCCCGCAGTGCAAAGCCGCCGAATACAAAGATCTGTTCGAGGAGGAAAACCTCACCCTGGACCGCATCGTTATTGATGATCGGAGGAGCCATCAAGCCTTACGGTGACGACATAGTGGAACTCTCAATGAAAGCACCAATGTCGGTGTCAAAACCAGCGGATCTCGGGTAGGGGGTCCCGAAATGTGGTCTAAGGCGGATGGTAACAGGAGGCAGGGGACACGATGTTTACCCAGGTTCGGGCCCTCTCGACGGAGGTAATACCCTACTTCCTGCTTGATTGATCTTGATGATATGAGTAGTACAAGAGTTGATATACCACGAGATCGTGGAGGCTAAACCCTAGAAGCTAACCTATGGTATGATTGTTGTTGTCCTACGGACTAAACCCTCCGGTTTATATAGACACCGGAGGGGGCTAGGGTTACACACAGTCGGTTACAAGGGAGGAGATCTACATATCCGTATCGCCAAGCTTGCCTTCCACGCCAAGGAGAGTCCCATCCGAACACGAGACGAAGTCTTCAATCTTGTATTTTCATAGTGCAACAGTCCGGCCAAAGGATATAGTCCGGCTGTCCGGATACCCCCTAATCCAGGACTCCCTCAATGATGATCATCACACTTCTATTTACTTTACAACTCAAGAATTACAACTCGATACATAGAACAAAGTATGACTCTATGTGTATGCCTCTGGCGGTGTATCGGGATATGCAATGAATCATGAGTGACATGTATGAAAGAATTATGAACGGTGGCTTTGCCATAAATACAATGTCAACTACATGATCATGTTAAGCAATATGACAATGATGGAGCGTGTCATAATAAACGGAACGGTGGAAAGTTGCATGGCAATATATCTCGGAATGGCTATGGAAATGCCATAATAGGTAGGTATGGTGGCTGTTTTGAGGAAGGTATATGGTGGGTGTATTGCACCGGCAAAAGTTGCGCGGTACTAGAGAGGCTAGCAATGGTGGAAAGGTGAGAGTGCGTATAATCCATGGACTCAACATTAGTCATAAAGAACTCACATACTTATTGCAAAAATCTACAAGTTATCAAAACAAAGTACTACACGCATGCTCCTAGGGGAAGGGTTGGTAGGAGTTAACCATCATGCGATCCCGACCTCCACACATAAGGAAGACAATCAATGAATATACCGTGCTCCAACTTCATCACATAACGGTTCACTATACGTGCATGCTACGGGAATCACAAACTTCAACACAAGTATTTTTCAAATTCATAATTTCTCAACTAGCATGACTCTAATATTACTACCTCCATATCTCAAAAACAATCATCAAGCATCAAACTTTTCTTAGTATTCAACGCACTCATAAGAGAAATTTTACTAGAGTTGAATACTTTGCCTAATAGGATTAATTTCGTTATCAAGGCAAATTACCTTGCTGTTTTGTGGGACTCTCAAAATAATATAAGTGAAGCATGAGAGAACAATAGTTTCTACAAAACAAATCCACCACCGTGCTCTAAAAGATATAAGTGAAGCACTAGGGCAAAAACTATATAGCTCAAAAGATATAAGCGAAGCACATAGAGTATTCTAATAAATTCTTAATCATGTATGACTCTCTCAAAAGGTTTGTACATCAAGGATGATTGTGGTAAACTAAAAAAGCAAAGACTCAAATAATACAAGATGCTCCAAGCAAAACACATATCATGTGGTGAATAAAAATATAGCTCCAAGTAAACTTACCGATGGAAGTAGACGAAAGAGGCGATGCCTTCCGGGGCATCCCCAAGCTTTGGCTTTTAGGTGTCCTTAGATTATCTTGGGGTGCCATGGGAATCCCCAAGCTTTGGCTCTTGCCACTACTTGTTCCATAATCCATCAAATCTTTCACTCAAAACTTGAAAACTTCACAACACAAAACTCAACAGAAAATCTCATAAGCTCCGTTAGTGAAAGAAAAACAAAACACCACTTCAAGGTACTGTAATAAAATCATTCTTTATTTATATTGGTGTTAAACTTACTGTATTACAACTTCCCTATGGTTCATAAACTATTTTACTAGCCACAAAATCATCAAAATAAGCAAACAACACACGAAAAACAGAATATGTCAAAAACAGAATAGTCTGTAGTAATCTGTAACTAACGCAAACTTCTGGAACATGAAAAATTCAGACAAATTAGGAAGTTCTAGATAATTTGTTTATTGATCTACAGCAAAAAGAATCAATTAAAAAGCACGTTTCTGTGATTTATGAAAACTAATCTCGTGCACGCAAAGTTTCTGTTTTCTGCAGCAGAATCAAAATAACTATTACCGTTGGTTATCCTAACGGTTTTACTTGGCACAAACACTAATTAAAACACAAAAACGAATCTAACCAGAGGCTAGACAAATTATTTATTCCTAAACAGAAGCAAAAAGCAAAAAAAAATAAAATAAAATTGGGTTGCCTCCCAACAAGCACTATCGTTTAACGCCCCTAGCTAGGCATAATAGCAATGATAGATTTAGGTATTGCCATCTTTGGTGGGCAAACCATAAGTGGCTCTCATGATAGATTCATATGGTAATTTTATTTTATTTCTAGGGAAGTGATCCATGTCTTTCCTCAATGGAAATTGGAATCTAATATTCCCTTCCTTCATATCAGTAAATGCACCAGTCGTTCTAAGAAAACGTCTACCAAGAATAATAGGACATGAAGGATTGCAATCTATATCGAGAACGATAAAATCTACTGGCACATAGTTCCTATTTGCAATAATAAGAACATCATTGATTCTTCCCATAGGTTTTTTAATAGTGGAATCCGCAAGGTGCAAATTTAAACAGCAATCATCAAGTTCATGGAAACCTAGCAAATCGCACAAAGTTTTCGGAATCGTGGAAACACTAGCACCGAAATCACACAAATCATAACACTCATGATCTTTAATTTTAATCTTAATAGTAGGTTCCCACTCATCATAAAGTTTTCTAGGGATAGAAACTTCCAACTCAAGTTTTTCTTCATAAGATTGCATCAAAGCATCAACGATATGTTTAGTAAAAGCCTTATTTTGACTATACGCATGCGAAGAATTTAGCACGGATTGCAAAAAGGAAATACAATCTATTAAAGAGCAATTATCATAATTAAATTCCTTGAAATCCAAAATAGTAGGTTCATTGATATCTAAAGTTTTAACTTCTTCAATCCCACTTCTACCAATTTTTGCATGAAGATCTAAAAACTCCGAATTTTTGGAACGTCTTCTAGGTAAAGGTAAATCATCTTCAGTCCCATCATTATCAAGATTCATATTGCAAAACAAAGATTTAATAGGGGACACATCAATAACTTTTAGATCTTCATCCTTATTGTCATAAAAATTAGAAAAACACACTTTCATAAAGCAATCTTTCTTAGCATGCATCCTAGCGGTTCTTTCTTTGCACTCATCAATGGAAATTCTCATGGCTTTGAGAGACTCATTGATATCATGCTTAGGAGTAATAGATCTAAGTTTCAAAGAATCAACATCAAGAGAAATTCTATCAACGTTCCTAGCCGATTCATCAACTTTAAGAAATTTTTCTTCAAGCAAAGCATTGAAATTCTTTTGCGAATTCATAAACTCTTTAACACTATTCTCAAATTCAGAGGGCATCTTATTGAAATTTCCATAACAATTGTTGTAGGAATTACCATAATTATTAGAGGAATTACTAGGAAACGGCCTAGGATTAAAATTTCCTCTATACGCGTTGCTGCCAAAATTATTCCTACCAACAAAATTCACATCCATAGATTCATTATTATTCTCAATCAAAGTAGATAAAGGCATATCATTAGGATCCGAAGAAACACTTTTAGTAGCAAATAATTTCATAAGTTCATCCATCTTTCCACTCAAAACATTAATTTCTTCTATCGCATGCACTTTTTTATTAGTAGATCTTTCGGTGTGCCATTGAGAATAATTAACCATAATATTATCTAGGAGTTTAGTAGCTTCTCCTAAAGTGATTTCCATAAAAGTGCCTCCCGCGGCCGAATCTAAAAGGTTTCTAGAAGCAAAATTCAATCCGGCATAAATTTTTTGTATGATCATCCACAAATTCAAACCATGAGTGGGGCAATTGCGTATCATAATTTCATCCTCTCCCAAGCTTGTGCAACATGTTCATGATCAAGTTGCTTAAAATTCATAATATTGTTTCTAAGAGAGATGATTTTAGTGGGAGGAAAATACTTAGAGATAAAAGCATCTTTGCACTTATTCCATGAATCAATACTATTTTTAGGCAAAGACGAAAACCACACTTTAGCACGATCTCTAAGCGAAAAAGGAAATACCTTTAGTTTAACAATATCATTATCAACATCCCTCTTCTTTTGCATATCACACAAATCAATAAAGCTATTTAGATGGGTAGAGGCATCTTCACTAGGAAGGCCGGCGAATTGATCTTTCATAACAAGATTCAACAAAGCAGCATTAATCTCACAAGATTCAGCATCATTAAGAGGAGCAATCGGAGTGCTAAGAAAATCATTATTGTTGGTATTGGTAAAGTCACACAATTGGTATTATCCCGAGCCATCGTGACAAGCAAGCAAACAAGCAAAGAGCAAAAAGAGGCGAACGGAAAAGAGAGGGTGAATAAAATGGCAAGGGTGAAGTGGGGGAGAGGAAAACGAGAGGCAAATGGCAAATAATGTAGTGCGAGGGAGATGAGTTTGTGATGGGTACTTGGTATGGCTTGACTTGAGCGTAGACTCCCCGGCAACGGTGCCAGAAATCCTTTTTGCTACCTCTTGAGCACTGCGTTGGTTTTCCCTTGAAGAGGAAAGGGTGATGCAGTAAAGTGATGTCTACTACACAACCTTCTTCTTGTAGACGTTGTTGGGCCTCCAAGTGCAGAGGTTTGTAGGACAATAGAAAATTTCCCTCAAGTGGATGACCTAAGGGTTATCAATCCGTGGGAGGCGTAGGATGAAGATTGTCTCTCTCAAACAACCCTGCAACCAAATAACAAAGAGTCTCTTGTGTCCCCAACACACCCAATACAATGGTAAATTGTATAGGTGCACTAGTTCGGTGAAGAGATGGTGATACAATTGCAGTATGGATGGTAGATATAGGTTTTTGTAATCTGAAAATATAAAAACAGCAAGGTAACAAGTGGTAAAAGTGAGCACAAACGGTATTGCAATGCGTTGAAACAAGGCCTAGGGTTCATACTTTCACTAGTGCAAGTTCTCTCAACAATAATAACATAATTGGATCATATAACTATCCCTCAACATGCAACAAAGAGTCATTCCAAAGTCACTAATAGCGGAGAACAAATGAAGAGATTATGGTAGGGTACGAAACCACCTCAAAGTTATTCTTTCCAATCAATCCGTTGGGCTATTCCTATAAGTGTCACAAACATCCCTAGAGTTCGTACTAGAATAACACCTTAAGACACAAATCAACCAAAACCCTAATGTCACCTAGATACTCCAATGCCACCTCAAGTATCCGTGGGTATGATTATACGATATGCATCACACAATCTCAGATTCATCTATGCAACCAACACATAGAACCTCAAAGAGTTCCCCAAAGTTTCTACCGGAGAATCAAGACGAAAACGTGTGCCAACCCCTATGCATAGGTTCATGGGCGGAACCCACAAGTTGATCACCAAAACATACATCAAGTGAATCACGTGATATCCCATTGTCACCACAGATACGCACGGCAAGACATACATCAAGTGTTCTCAAGTCATTGAAGACTCAATCCATTACAAGAGAGTAGAGGGGGAGAAACATCATAAGATTCAACTATAATAGCAAAGGTCGCGATACATCAAGATCGTGCCAAATTAAGAACATGAGAGAGAGAGAGATCAAACACATAGCTACTGGTACATACCCTCAGCCCCGAGGGTGAACTACTCCCTCCTCGTCATGGAGAGCGCCGGGATGATGAAGATGGCCACTGGTGAGGGTTCTCCCCTCCGGCAGGGTGCCGGAACAGGGTCCCGATTGGTTTTTGGTGGCTACAGAGGCTTGCGGCGGCGGAACTCCCGATCTATTCTGTTCCCCGATGGTTTTAGGGTATATCGGTATATATAGGAGGAAGAAATACGTTAGGGGAGCCACGAGGGGCCCACGAGGGTGGAGGGCGCGCCCCCTACCTCGTGGCTCCATCGTTTCTTTCCTGATGTGCACTCCAAGTCTATCGGGTAGCTTTCCTTCCAAAAATAACTTCTCCAGAAGGTTTTATTCCATTTTGACTCCATTTGATATTCCTTTTCTTCGAAACACTGAAACAAGGGAAAAACAGGAACTGGCACTAGGCTCTGGGTCAATAGGTTAGTCCCAGAAATAATATAAAAGTGTTTAATAAAGCCCATAAACATCCAAAACAGATAATATAATAGCATGGAACAATCAAAAATTGTAGATACGTTGGAGATGTATCATAAAGCAGCGTAAGTATTTCCCTCAGTTTTTGAGAACCAAGGTATCAATCCAGTAGGAGGCCACACACGAGTCCCTCGCACCTACACAAACAAACAAGAACCTCGCAACCAACGCGATAAATGGGTTGTCAAGCCCTTCTCGGTCACTTACGAGAGTGAGATCTGATAGAGATGATAGATAGTATTTTGGTATTTTTGTGATAAATATGCAAAGTAAATAAAGCAAAATAAATGGCAACGGAAATAGCAAAGTATATGAAGATTAATATGATGGAAAATAGACCCGGGGGCCATAGGTTTCACTAGTGGCTTCTCTCAAGATAGCATAAGTATTTGCGATGGGTGAACGAATTATTGTCGAGCAATTGATAGAATTGAGCATAGTTATGAGAATATCTAGGTATGATCATGTATATAGGCATCACGTCCGAGACAAGTAGACCGAAACGATTCTGCTCTACTACTATTACTCCACACGTCGACCGCTATCCAGCATGCATCTAGAGTATTAAGTTCATGAAGAACAGAGTAATGCATTAAGAAAGATGACATGATGTAGAGGGATAAACTCATGCAATACGATATAAACCCCATCTTTTTATCCTCGATGGCAACAATACAATACGTGCTTTGCTGCCCCTACTGTCACTAGGAAAGGACACCGCAAGATTGAACCCAAAGCTAAGCACTTCTCCCATTGCAAGAAAGATCAATCTAGTAGGCCAAACCAAACTGATAATTCGAAGAGACTTGCAAAGACAACCAATCATACATAAAAGAATTCAGATTTGACTCAAATATTGTTCATAGATAATCTTGATCATAAACCCACAATTCATCGGATCTCGACAAACACACCGCAAAAGAAGATTACATCGAATAGATCTCCATGAGAGAGGGGGAGAACATTGTATTGAGATCCAAAAAGAGAGAAGAATCCATCAAGCTAATAACTATGGACCCGAAGGTCTGAGGTAAACTACTCACACTTCATCGGAGAGGCCTTGGAGATGATGTAGAGGCCCTCCGTGATCAATGCCCCTTCTGGCGGAGCTCCAGAACAGGCCACGAGATGGGATCTCCCAAGTACAAAAAGTTGCGGCGGTGGAATTAGGTTTTTGGCTCCATATGTGGTAGTTTGGGGGTATGTAGGTATATATAGGAGGAAGAAGTAAGTCGGTGGAGCAACGAGGGGCCCACGAGGGTGGAGGGCGCGCCTGGGGGGGTAGGCGCGCCCCCCTACCTCGTGCCTTCCTCGTTCGTTGCTTTGCGTGGACTCCAAGTCCTCTGGATCATGTTTGTTCCGAAAATCACGTTCCCGAAGGTTTCATTCCGTTTGGACTCCGTTTGATATACCTTTTCTGCGAAACTCTGAAATAGGCAAAAAAACAGCAATTCTAGGCTGGGCCTCCGGTTAGTAGGTTAGTCCCAAAAGTAATATAAAAGTGTATAATAAAGCCCAATAATGTCCAAAACAGAATATAATATAGCATGAAGCAATCAAAAAATATAGATAAGTTGGAGACGTATCATATGCATCTTAGCTTTTTACGACCACATGGACTAATGCATCGGTCGTATTGGGCGCACCGCTGACCCAATTCCAAAACCGTACACGTGCGTCTGCTCGGCCGACCCAAACGGACTAAAAAGGACAAAAACCGCGTCCATGTGCATCGGCCGGTTGGAGTTGCCCTTAAACCACCTGCAACCATCGGACCGTGTGGTCGGAACGTGTTTTGTCATCCAACATGGTATTGCATCGGTCAGCGGTCCAGACCTATATTTTCCTACAAATGGGAAACAAAGTGGGAGGGGTTTTGCGGGCGTCCAGACCGCTATCACACCCGTGGCCCAGCAACACCATCCCACCCTCCCCCCACCCGTGTGCTTTCCCGCCCGAATCCAGCTGCCCGGCTCCACGCCACATCCATGTCAGCCCAGAGTGGATGTGACCTCTCACTCGAGCTAACATTGAAGCGACGTGGCCCAGAGAGTGTCGCCCGCTGCACACGCGTCCTTGTCGCATTGAAACGGCTTCCGACTGCCCGCCTACCTCCATTAAACTTGCTTGTGTGCCGAGAAACCTACCCTAGTCACACATCCGTCCGCGATCCAGTTGGCATTAAGCACAATGCCAGTTGGCTCTTCGCGTCCACATGCTATTTAAACAAGGCCAGAAACCATTCAAGGACCACATCACACCTTCTCTCTCCATCTCCTCCTTGCACCACACTCTCCATGCCATCCGGTGAGCAGGAAGGGGAGTTCTCCAGCTGGGTGGCCCGCCGAGCCCGCTGGATATGCTCCAGCAACTCGTTTCTCCACCTCCCTTGCCACTATCATAATGGGCGAGTCTCTAGGCTGGTGCAAGAAAGAGCAACTCACTGCTCCAAGCTGGCATGTGGTACACCAAATCGCCTCTCCAAGCCAGCGCGCCTAGGAGTGATGAGTGGCTCCATGGGCTGGCATGCGAAGGAGAATGGCGGCACGGGCATCGTGGCGGACATGGACGAGGTCGTGTCCTACCACTCCTCGCGCGCATACGACCACGCCATCCACTGCGAACATTGGCGGAACCGCGCCCTACCCGTGAGAAAGAAGTCGCCTATGAAGAGATCAATGAGGAGCCAGCACGTCCACGGCCTCTGCCAACAGCGAGGAAAAATAGACCATGGGAGGCAGCCGTTGCTTGGGTTCCATGAAGACCACCGCGTCGCCAGGTTACACAACCAGTGACTTTCCCGCTCCGCATGGGAGGGGGGTGCTCACGGTGAACGTCTTCCCCTGCCCCCCAAAACTAAATCTCATATGTACTTCACGGAAGCGGAGGAAACTCTTCGCCTCCTGCTGAAGCATATCCTGCTAGGTCTCACGACACTCCGATGAGCCGCGTTGCGGGAAGCCATGTCATCGGAATGGTGCTCCGCCACTGCCGGCAATAGACTATCTTAGAATAGACTAGCTTAGTTCGCTATAATTAGTTGAAATGTGTCCGAAATGTAAATGTTTTTGCCCGGTTTATATGAAAACCAGTCGGGTTGCATGAATTTCATCCGGTATGTGGAAATACGGTTTGAAATGCATGCGGATAGCTTTGGATGGCCACCTCTTGCATCCGTGTCCGCGGACTGGTCCTCTAGTCCATGTACAGATGATGTGTCCATTTTGCGATTCAGTGTTGGAAATGCCCTAATAACTCTGTATTGCAACTTGACATATACACTTACCTATCTAGCTAATGGCTCCCTATAGGATGACCGGCTTGGCTTAGTATCTTCATAACTAATCACACTACAACTAATGAAAGGTATTCTCTTACCATTAGTAAGTACTAACTTCTATCTCAAAATATAAGACATTTTTAGGCTAGCTTAGCCTAAAAAGTTGGCTTACATTTTTAGACGACGGTAGTACTTTTTTAGGAAGTTGTCAGCTAGATAGCTATTTCTTTCAATACATAATATATCTTTTGACACTATCCGTCACACCCTGATTTTCATGCCACAACACTTAAGTCAATAAATCATGCTAAAATGTGTTTTGACAAAAACTTTTGAGTGTTCTGGACTTTGCTTGATTTGCTTTTTGTGTGTTGTTTGCAAGTGCTCTAAAAATCAAATAAATCCTTCAACTCTTATACTCCATCTCCTTGATCCAAACCTTTCCCCAATGATCATGCCATGTGTATAGGACATAATAGTATTTTCTTACAAAAATATTTTGGCCAAAAAGAATTTTCTAAAATTAGCCTTCCCAAAACCCCTGAATTGAGGTTTGTACTGCAAGTACTTGATTTGGGATGTGAAAAATCTTTAAAAAATTATATTTGAATCATATTAGGTATAGGACTCCCATAAACAACAAAAGTTTAATTTTAAAAGTTATTTTCCTATTTTATTTAAATGCTTTTTCTTAAGGCCAGACATGGACTTTAATAGGTTAAAATTATTTTATTGTTTCAAAAATATTTGAGAAAATTTAGAGAAACTCATAGGATATATATTGTCCATATATAAGAGTTTCAACACATGGTCATGTTCAAAATATTGGTCAAATCCCTCAAAAACCCTTTATGGATATTTCAAGCTTTTGAAATAAGGATATTGTCTTCATTAATTCCAAGAAAATTCTAGCATATCACATATGACATATTTGATGGTCTTGCAAAGCCTCATGCCTTGAAGATCAAGAAAACATCATCAAACCCCCTCAAAACCATTTATGTCCATTTTAAAGTTTGAGCAACTCTACATAGACAAACTTGTACAAATGCTATCAAACTTGCTGCACATGCTCAAATGGTGTAATTATGCATCTAGACCAAATAGCACAAGTTGGAGAGAAGGATATATGCATCAAAGTGCCCCAAAACCCTTTTGGCCAGATCCAAATTTGAACAACTCTATATTGCCAACTTTTACTTGTGACCTCAAATTTTGTGGACATGCTCACAACCCGAAATGATGACACTACACCAAGTGGTGAATCAAGGAGGGATGATTTGCATGACTAAATCTTGGAAAAGCCAATTCTGTTGATTTCTAGGGTTTGCCAAAGTTACATTGGAAACTTTCTTCAAATGAGCTCAAAATTGGTGACCAACCTCATTGCTATATGCCATTTGATCCTGTTAATTCTCATGTCAAGTAGAATTAATTTTCTTGACCAAAACAACATCAAACATCTTCTGTCATTTTGCCAAAACCATCATTTTGACCCCTTCCACTATCCTCCCTTGTCTCAAATTTTTACCAGAGGTATGCCTAGTCATCACCTACCTCCAGTAACTCCCCTTTCCCAAGTCTCAATGATTGAGGGGTGAAAACCCTAGTTTTCCCCCACTGGACAGCCCTATTCATCTCTCTCTCTACCTCTTCTCTCATTTCTAAAGCTCTCCAGGGCATCCAAAGCTTGACACACATTGTTTACACTCCCCTAGTGCTGCTAGACAAAAGTGGACGCGGCCATGGCATATATTTATGCCATGGCATGCAGAGCTCGTGCCCTGGAGCACGCTACAGTGCTCTCCCGCACTGTAGCTCACCCATGCCAAGGGTATATGACAGCCTTGGTCGGCGGAGTGGTGTTCCCCGAGGTCGCCTCGGCGTCCGCTACATAGCAAGATGTCGGGCCCCTCTTGGACCTCTCTCCTCTCCCCTCTACGAGCTAACCCGAGCGCGTCCGTGGAAGCTGCACATGGTGCACCGCGGCCTCATCCATATAAAGCTACCCCGAGCTCTCTATCGCCTCAGTTGGGTCCCCCTCTCTCCCGCACACCTCCCAGACATCCTCCCTCTCCTTCTCGTGCCCTCCAGCACCCTCCATGGCCAGAATGCCGCCGCCGGCCTCCACTCCGATTCGGGCAAGGGCGGGCTTCTCCCCTCCTCCTCTTCCCACCAGAAGAGCCACCAGGGTCCAGCGACCCTTTTCCCCCCATCTCCCTGTCCGTCGGGGCACTGTGCCCCCTGCCCATCATCGCCTGGGCGTCCGCCCGCCTTGGCCAGTGCCCGCCGCACCTCGGCCACCCCCTGCCGTCCCTGGGACGCCCCCGATGCGCCGCTCCTCGACGACCCCTCCGGTGGCCGCGGATTTGCTAGAGGTGGCATGTGTTGCCGGGGGAAAGCGTCGGCTGGCGTGCAGTCGGGGCTCGACCCCCTCCTGTCGCGAGCGCAGGAGGAGGAAGAAGACCCTGCGAGTGGGCCCCGTGGGTCAGTGACCCTGCCGGCCGGCCACGTCATTTAAGTAGAGACGGGCCAGCCGGTCTACGCCTCTCTACGACGAAAACATCATCCCGGAATATGCCTTCGGTGTGGCCTCCCAGCAGGTGTGCGCGAGGAGCTGGGGCAGGCCCAGTGCGCTTCCCGGCTAAATTACGCTCAGTGCGTGAGATTATGTATGAAACCCCTTTTCTCATTTTCTTTTTTCAGATGACTTCAAAAATCCATAAATAATTCATTTGAGATCCAAATTTGATGATTCAAAATCCTAGTGTCTTCTAAATTCCTGATCTACCTCATGGTGCAGCATGCACATTTTTCCAGAAAAGTTTCCTTCACTCATATTTAAATAAACCTATATTTCCATTTCTGAGCCAAATTTGGAAATCACAGGGAGCCAATATTTGATCCAAATTCCATGTTTAAAATTCCTAGATGCTTTGGAGTTCATAACTTAGTTTATGAACATTTTTCCCAATACATTCTGTGCCACATAAACTATTGATCCATTTCTTCATATATTGCCAGCTTTGCAAATCCATAGGAAAATCATTTGAACTCCAAATCCAGTGAAACCAACTCCTAGAAGCTTATAAAATCATGCATTGTCAAATGGGTGCCTCTGCTCATTTCTGAAAATAATGTTTTTGTACACTTCTTGCAAATCCATTAATCCCCAGATTCCATCATATTGAAATGTTCAACAATATCTACTGATCCAACCCCAATTAAAACACCTTGGTCATTCCTTATATGACCAAAGGTATCCTAGAAAAGTCCAACTCACATTTTTTGAGCACTTTTATTTTTGCCTTGTTGTGCTGCTTATTGTGATTGTTTTCGACGTTAGTTGACGAAGTACACGGAGTACTTGGAGAAGGACCAGAAGACCTGAAGACTCTGATGAACCAGGCAAGCAGCCCTTTGACCATGTTTGAGAAACCCTTTTTGTGCATGTCATATAGCACCTTATTATCAATGCATTAGGATCATGATGAGGTGGTGACCACTTTGGTTGTTGCCTTTGTTACTTTCCTATTGAGACTTGCATCAAGCATGACCCTACCTTCCTATGAGGGTTATGCGGGTGGAAGTAGATAGGATGCTATAGTAGTGGCTAAGCAAATGGGACGGGAATATGCATGGTGAAGGAGGCAGAGTACTTTCAAAAGACCTTTCGAAAACCCCGTCCGGTGCCAGTTATGCCCGAGGAAGATAATGAGTTGGGTAACCAGTTGATGATGAAGTGGTGTACCGAGGCAAGTGTGTTTGTTGTTTTCAAAATGGATAGGTTTAAGTTGCGACCATTATTCCAACCTTACATGCGCAACCACTCTACCCTTATATGGGAAAGGGCATTATTGATTACCTAGGCCGATACTAGCATGGTGCCCGCATTACTAGTGACGGGGGTGACACTAGGTCACTCTCGGGATGGGGTCGTGCTTGGATAGGCGGCCATGACTGTTTTCACAGGGCACCGGACACACCGTTGGTACCCCGTGCCAGTGGTATGTGATGAATATGGGAGCGAGGCGCCACAGTTTTAAGATGTGAAATGTTGGGCACGGGGGTTACTACCAATCGAGTGGACTCTATGTTAGTGTCGTCTAGGGAAAGATAGTGATCGGGTGCTTACCCCAGGGTACTTGAGGTACCTCGGGTCGTGGATGACACGGAAGTTCCCCGGATCTTGTGAGTAAAGTGTGCAACCTCTGCAGAGTGTAAAACTATTCGAATAGCCATGTCCACGGTCAAGGACAGTTGGGTAAACGCTCTTGGGCTACGTCCAATGTTTGCGAAACCTGGTGTGTGTCTAAGGAAAACAACACAGTTCGGTGGTATTGATGTTGTGATTCTTGAGAAAGTCACGATGAGCTTGAGCATGAGTTATTTATAACTCTTTCTTGATATTGATGTCTGCAACCTCCTGATACTTGTTGCAGACGCATGCATATCCTTGATAAATGGTGATCATACTTGAATATAAAAAATAGCCTTACGCAAAAATGCCAATTTAGTAGTAGAGCCTTGCATACTTATTCTTTCATCACACTTGGGTTGCTTTCGAGTACATTCAAAGTACTCATTGGCTTGTCACTGGTTATTTTATTGGCCAGGCTTGAAAGAACAGGTGTATGAAGAAGAGTTCTTTGGTGACGATCATGCGAGCTAGGACACTTCCCAGTCAGAATGCCTGTAGGGTTAAGGCAGATGGCATGGGTCCAAGATGTCAACGAAGATTTCTGCTGCGATGATATACTCAAGACTTGGCCATAATGGTCCTACTTGTGTAATACGGTATGTATGGATGTAAGACTCTTGTTGTTCAGCTTTTGTGTATTCAGTGAGCATTGATCTCTGGGATCACTGTACACGTTCATTCGGCGATCATGACCTATGAGTCGGGGTCCCCACAAAGCTGGTATCAGAGCCATCCTAAGTGTAGGAAGCCTTAGTTAGCATGGATGTTAGTTAGGGTAAAATTATTATCAAAACTATCTCTACTACTCTTTCCTTCTCAGTTTTCCGAAACTTATTGATCTCTTCCCCTTCAAAACTTTTGCAAATGATCTCTACTACCCTTATGCCCCTGATCACTGGATTCCTTGAAATACTCATGAATAGCCTAGAAGGAAACCACCTTGCCAGACATTCACCCACATATTCTGAGCACAAAATTGGTGACACCACGACAAGATGATACCAACAAAAGATACCTCGAGGAATGAGGACATCAAGACCCAGAAGATGGTGACACCCTTGACACTACCGCAAGATGATGCAACCTTGTCTAGCGATGAACAGGGCATGAGATATGCAAGATCATGATATACATCGCTAATAGAGTAATCATGTCACTACCGTTGTTGTATCGGCAACCACCGGGGGATGAGAGCCTCACCATTTGGTCCGCCTCACTATAGTGAGCAGGAAAACGGTTCTCTTCATCCCCGCTCTTGGTGTCGATGTTGTCATCAACAAAACCGACGTGTTGGACCACTACTGTGCCTTGTTATTGTCATTGCATAAAGGAATGTCTACCTGGAACCGCCAACGCCTTAGAATGCAAAAGGGATCGTCATGAATAAGAAGACAACAAAAGACCGAGTCAATGCCAGCCACGAGGAGACACCTTCGCCCCGTCACCTCATCCGCGCGAGAAGTTGTTGAAGATTCTTCAGGCTCAACCCGGATCGTTTCATCGAACAACTACAAGAGACGTAGCGACACCTGAGGGAAACCCAGGAGACTACACGAGGCACGGAGCAAAGCACGACTACTTAGTCCGAGAACCACTAGGGTAGGATGAGTCGTGTACCCCCTATGCACAGTCGAGTCCATATGATGGTTCGAATAGAACCATGATTGTGCGTTGCTTGTTTTTATTGTTTGTGTCTTGGTACAAGTCACACTTTTGCCCTAGGCAACAGGTACGCGACTATGTCACCTTCCTTACCTTGTTTCTTTTGTTAGGCCCTTTTTGCACCTGTTTGTTTGCACTTGCACTATAGAAGCCACCTTGAGGCATCCCACCTCCTCTATGGTACTTTTCCCTATCATCTCTCTCCTCAACTGAAAACCGGCAAGACAAGCTACACCAAGGATTCTGCCTCGGCAACCAACTAGCAATGAAGACTTATGCTACAAGCTCCACGACCAAGTGCAACCCCGTAGAATTATGTTTAACCCACCAGACTAGAAACCCATTCCTAGACCCTTCGAGACTTCACGAGATACTCCAGCATGAATCCTTAATCATGTGCTTAACCCCGGGGATTGCAAGAAAACCAGTTAAGCCTCTGTAACCTTGATTATCACTGGGTTCATTATGGAACTAGTGGACATAGTGAACGAGCACATTGTCATCCTAATATAGCACAAGAATTGAGGATGCCATAGGGAAGACCAATTTGTGGATGTAGGAATAGAGGATAAATGGCTTGACAAGTTTACATCAGTAACCTTGAGGAATTATCTGAGACTTTGGTGGATTATGAGGCTTTCATGTTGGTAGATGAACTTGGTGGGATCATGTTAATGAAGTAGCATAACTTTCATTACCCCTGAGTAAATTGGATTAGTAGGACAAATTATGATCACAAGCTAAAATTTTGGACGTATAAGGATTTAACCTAGCCCGGGATATTGATAGAAGATAGTTGACATTACAAAAATGCCTTGGGGGGAACATGTAGGAATTCTCGTTGGACCTGAGATTTGGATTTAAGTAGGTAATTCTAGTTGAGTATAGATGTTGAGTATGTCTACATGGTTATGAGTGAATCGGATTTAGACTGATGATCTCGATCATGATACCATGTTTCTCGGTGGACAATAAACTAGGAGATTGGATTATTTGTCGGAGTTGATTGAGGGATCTATATAAGCTTGACCTTGGAGTTTAATAGATCATAATAACGAGGATTGGTGGGCTGATTATAGCAAGGTAGCCCTCTCAAGTATCTGGGGATTATAGGACATTAGGAGATCATGTGGAACACCATAAACATTGGATTTGTAGAATTAATGGATTGTGTAATGATTGATGGGAGATAATGGGCTATTGGAGTTGATTCATAGGAAGCAAACAATATCTTGGAGTGGCATACAACGTGTTTCCTTAGGATAGAGATGCACTATCTTGAACCTTGGAAGGATAGGCGGAGCACTTGGATTGTGACGTTTAATTCAAGCTTAGTAGCTTGTACGCTCTACCCATGGATTCTTAGGGGTAGCCATACACATGATTTTGGGGATCGTAGACATGTATGATTCTGTTAAACCTCCTCTTGGAACTCCTGAGAATAATAATAGCATGAGTGATGATTGGAGCCGACCTACACGAGTTGATGCTTTCGGTGGTATAAGGTTATTTGTTTAAAGGACTAGATAGAACTATTGGCATCTCAGAAATCGTGCTTAAGGATAAGATGGTAAAAGTTCACTCGCACACTAGAATCCTTGAAATCCTTAAGCCCTACCAAGCCACAACATGGTCGGATCATGACCACAGGCTTTGGCTCTAGATCAAGAAGGCCTTGGCCAACACACAACCACGACCACCACCTGTACCCTAACCCACTTTATGAACCCTGTGGGCAAGTCTTCATGGAGTACTTGGACAAGTTGGTTGTCGTCTTTAGCGACATACTTATCTACCCGGAAACGGAAGAAGAGCCATTCAGCTGGTTAGAAGACATTAGAAGACCCCCATGTCAAGAAGGAAGAACTACACCAACCTTAGTCATCAAGAAGTAAACTTCCGTGTCGAAGACCAGATGTATCTGCAAGCCACCCCTCTTGAAGGAACCAAGCATCTCCGAGTCAAAGAGAAGCCCACACCAAGACTTATCGCCCCCCCTCCTCCAAGATCACTACAAGATGAAGAGTAGACGGCTACCAACTCGATTTACCACCTGAGTTACCCACCGTGCACCACATTTCCACGAGTCACAGCTCTGTAAGTGCTTCTAACTAACTCGATCTCTACAAGGACATCAATCACCAAGCCGTTGACATCTAGCCTAACCCGACTTACGCAAGAGACCCTTAGCAACCGGGATCAAGCAGAATGTCATACATGAAGCCACGCCATCAAGCACTCCAAGGATTCAATGGAGCACTACTCGGAAGCAGAAGCAATATGAAGAAGTGAAGACTACCCCAGATCCAAGTTTTCGTATTCCTTTCCACACCTAGTTTGGGAATCTCGGGGACGAGATTCTTGTAAAGGGGGTAGGTCTGTCACACCATGATTTTCATGCCACAACACTTAAGTCAATAAATCATGCTAAAATGTGGTTTGACAAAAACTTTTGAGTGTTCTAGACTTTGCTTGCTTTGCTTTTTGTTTGTTGTTTGCAAGTGCTCTAAAAATCAAATAAATCCTCCAACTCTTATACTCCTTCTCCTTGATCCAAACATTTCCCCAATGATCATGCCATCTGTATAGGACATAAAAGTATTTTCTTACAAAAATATTTTGGCCAAAAAGAATTTTCTAAAATTAGCCTTCCCAAAACCCCTGAATTGAGGTTTGCACTGCAAGTACTTGATTTGGGGTGTGAAAAATCTTTCAAAAATTATATTTGAATCCTATTAGGTATAGGACTCCTACAAACCACAAAATTTTAATTTTAAAAGTTATTTTCCTATTTTATTTAGATGCTTTTTTCTTAAGGCCAGAAATGGACTTTAATAGGTTAAAATTATTTTATTGTTTCAAAAATATTTGATAAAATTTAGGGAAACTCATAGGACATATATTGTCCAGATATAAGAGTTTCCACACATGGTCATGTTCAAAATATTGGTCAAATCCCTCAAAAACCCTTTCTGGATATTTCAAGCTTTTTAAATATTTACAAAGGAAATTGTCTTCATTAATTCCAAGAAAATTCTAGCTTATCACATATGACATATTTGATGATCTTGCAAAGCCTCATGCCTTGAAGATCAAGAAAACATCATCAAACCCCCTCAAAACCATTTCTGTCCATTTTAAAGTTTTAGCAACTCTACATTGACAAACTTGTCCAAATGCTCTCAAACTTGGTGCACATGCTCAAATGGTGTAATTATGCATCTAGACCAAATAGCAAAAGTTGGAGAGAAGGATATCTTCATCAAAGTGCCCCAAAACCCTTTCTGACCAGATCCAAATTTGAACAACTCTACATTGCCAACTTTTTACTTGTGACCTCAAATTTTGTGGACATGATCACAACCCCAAATGATTACACTACACCAAGTGGTGAATCAAGGAGGAATGATTTGCATGACTAAATCTTGGAAAAGCCAATTCTGTTGAATTCTAGGGTTTGCCAAAGTTACATCGGAAACTTTCTTAAAATGAGCTCAAAATTGGTGACCAACCTCATTGCTATATGCCATTTGATCCTGTTAATTCTCATGTCAAGTGGACACGCCCATGGTTAATATTTTATGCCATGGCGTGCAGAGCTCGTGCTCTGGAGCACGCTACAGTGCTCTCCCGCACTGTAGCTCACCCATGCCAAGGGCATACGACGGCCTTGGTCGGTGGGGTGATGTCCCCCGAGGTCGCCTCGGTGTCCGCGACACGGCAAGATGTCGGCCCCCTCTGGGACCTCTCTCCTCTCCCCTCTACGAGCTCACCCGAGCGCGTCCGTAGATGCTTCCCGCGGTGCACCGCGGCCTCGTCCATATAAAGCTACCCCGAGCTCTCTATCGCCTCAGTTGGGTCCCCCTCTCTCCCGCACACCTCCCAGACATCCTCCCTCTCCTTCTCGTGCCCTCCAGCACCCTCCATGGCCAAAATGCCGCCGCTGGCCTCCACTCCGATTCAGGAAAGGGCGGGCTTCTCCCCTCCTCCTCTCCCCACCAGAAGAGCCGCCAGGGTCCGGCGACCCTTTTTCCCCCATCTTCCTGTCCGTCGGGGCACTGTGCCCCCTTCCCATCATCGCCTGGGCGTCCGCCCGCCTTGGCCAGTGCCCACCGCGCCTCGGCCACCCCCTGCCATCCCTGCGGTGCCCCCGATGCGCCGCTCCCCGGCGACCCCTCCGGTGGCCACGGCTTGGCTAGAGGTGGCATGTGTCGTCGGGGGAAAGCACCGGCCGGCGTGCAGTCGGGGCTCGATCCCCTCCTGTCGCGAGCGCGGGAGGAGGAGGAAGACACTGTGGGTGGGCCCCATGGGTCAGTGACCCCACCGGCTGGCCACGTCATTTAAGTTGAGACGGGCCAGCCGGTCTGCGTCTCCCTGCGGCAAAAACATCACCCTCGAATACACCTTCGGCGTGGCCTCCCAGTGGGTGTGCGCGAGGAGCTGGGCCAGAGCCAGTGCACTGCCCGGCTAAATTACACTCGGTGCGTGAGATTAGGTATGAAACCCCTTTTTCTCATTTTCTTTTTTTTCAGATGACTTGAAAAATCCATAAATAATTCATTTGAGATCCAAATTTGATGATTCAAAATCCTAGTGTCTTCTAAATTCCTGATCTACCTCATGGTGCAGCATGCACATTTTCCCAGAAAAGTTTCCTTCACTCATATTTAAATAAACCTATATTTCCTTTTCTGAGCCAAATTTTGGTAAATCACAGAGAACCAATATTTGATACAAATTCCATGGTTCAAATTCCTTTATGCTTCTAAGTTCATAACTTAGTTCATGAGCATTTTTCCCAATACATTCTGTGCCACATAAAATATTGATCCATTTCTTCATATATTGCCAGCTTTGCAAATCCATAGGAAAATCATTTGAACTCCAAATCCAGTGAAACCAACTCCTAGAAGCTTATAAAATATGGTGAGTACTGATCCACTTGTGATCCAATGGCTAGTCTCATCCATTGGGATTTTGCCCCGGGACTTAATGTGGAGCAGACGGTACGCGGCAAGTTTAGATCTACGGTGCATTTTGAAAGTTCTTCCGGAACCAAGGAATTCTTCTTGGTTATCTCTTTCTCTTCGGCCTCCTTCCCTCTTTCTGTAGAGGTTGTTGGAGTGGTTTTACAATGTTGTATTGGAGGTTTGGCCAAAGGTTTCAACGTCAAACAATTGGGTGATCGATCCTTTAGGTTCTCTGTGGCTTCTAATCGTGTTGGACATTTCATCTATGGTTTGAAGGATCGTGTATGGCCAAATTTTGTGTGTCATTTCCGTTTGTTTAAAGCAATAGTGGATTATGCTTGGAATGGATCTGAGTGGCATCTTGACGAGGTAATTCCGGAGGTTTCTGCTCGATCGCCTATGGCTATCAGAAGTCCTTTAGGGTCTTTACGTAAAAATGCGCAAGGAGATACTTCATCTAGAACAGAATTGGCCAAATTCAATCTTGTGCCTCCGGATTTCATAGGGCATCTATATGTGATTAGGATTTGGATACCCATAATTTGCGATGATCTCAATCTTCTAATGAAGCACTCATTCCGGGAGGCTCCTCGGATAAACTGGTTTTTGGGAAACTCCATGTATGTTTCAATCGGGACAATCTTCAGATTATTGGTAAACGTTTCTCTGGACGCCATTTTATGACTTTATCTTGGGGTCTAATCGCAACTGAAAAGCTTGAGGAAATTCTTGATTTAAGGCAAGCTGGTTATTCCAACGATACTATTCAATCGGTACTTTACATCTCTTCTCTACCTACTAAGGAATTTATATTCAACAAGCTTCATATTTGTTTGATATGTGGGAAACATGGTCATTTAGCCAAGCATTGTGATGATGTGAATTTACCCAATAAGCAGCCCCCTATAGAAAAAGTTGAGACACCACACATGCGAAATTTAGCTTGGTGCACAAAATGCAGGACCATGGGTCATGTTTCTCACACGTGCTCTATTGATAATCGATGTTGCAAAATTTGTGGTGTGAGAGGGCATGTCCATTGGAATTGCTTGTCACGTGCAAGTTCGTTCAAACGTGTTGCTTGGAGAAGGAAAGACCGGATTGTGGGGAAGTACAGTAGCTCTCCGATATTTGTTAAGGAAAAAAGATTTGGCGCAGAAAATCAGGGAATCCGGCCCAACAAAAAAGGGATAAGAGGCAAATTTGGGTTGTCAAGCGAAAGGGGAGGGAGAGGGCAGATTCTTCGGTTAGTCTTACCGAAAATACCCCGGACGTTTCGCCTCCTTACCAACCTATCAACAACTTCCAGACTCCCGAGGCCACGGTTTCTGCTCTGTTTCGCCCGTCACCTTGCGCCCCTGTGTCCTCCTCCTCCCCTCTCCTCGAACTCTCCTCCACCAAAAACCTTGAATCTCCTATGGCGAACCTGCCAGTGCTGCCCTACCAGTTTGTGCCGGGGGAGATGGACATCCAGCATGGTCCGGAAGGAAGACTGCAGCGCAACATGGTCATTGTGGACGATCCGCCGCTGGATCACTCGCAGCATGCGCTTGTGATGGTGGTGCCGCCTCCTGGAGATCTGCAACGAGAAGCTGTTCTTGCTGAGGTTCGTCGAGTTCTTCGAGATGATCATGGCGCGCCTACTGTTGAGGGTGAGATCTATCCTTTCTGCGTGGGTTTAATCCGTTTCAATGACAGTCTTGTTAGAGATACGATGATTAGTAGAGGGGAGCAGCCTCTAGATGAGCATTCAAACTTTTATCTGTTGCGCCATGATGAGGGGCCAAATATGCGTACACCTGTCATTGAAAGAGATGCGTGGGTCATGTTGCTCGGCTTTCCCCTAAACTATCAAACAGAGCACTACATCATTAAGGCAGTGTCATGTTTTGGGAGGTGTATGTATTGGCACAGACCTGGACACCGTAAGTCGCGTGTGTTAGTTCATGTTCTGATTAATGAGCTTGCTCAAGTGCCTTTCAGCCTTGTGGTTAAGAGATTTACGGACATCAGTGGGCTAGGCACATCTTGGACGGTCCCTGTGTATGTGCTCAATGGCAGGAATCCTAGCCAGGGGCTTGTGGGGAATGAGGAAGCACCGCCGCCTTTGGGTGCTTCACCCCATCCTGAACATCTCCCGTTTTTAACTGCTATGCAACAGCAGCAGCATGAAGCACAAGTCTGGCAGCTCCAGAATGCGGCCAATGCATGGGAGGCTGCTCCACAACCCCCTTCGCCGCAACAGGGCTGGGGTGAATGGCCAGTGCTTCCACCAGTTCCACCTGTGTATCAAGGATTTAGCTACAGAAACTACACTGGTTATGAGGGGCCCTCTATGATGGATGGGATTCAAACTGCTGATTCTGGTTTTGACGATGGGTTGCGCCTTTGGAATGAACATGTTGCAATGATTGAAGATGTGGCAGACCATTTTGTTCAAGGTAGCCCTACTGGTGCTCTTTCTTTTCAGCAGGTGAATGCTCATCAAGTGGTTGTAGAAGTTCATGGTGAAGAGGAGAACTTGCTTTCTTTCATGATCTGCTTTTACAGTACTGTGTTCACCCCTCGACTTTGCTGGGTCCCTGAGGAAGAAAATGAGACTAAGGTTTGGTTTAAATTTGCTGTGGGTTTACAGAATACTCTCGTGGATCTTGTGGGTACGGCATGCTTCTCTTACTTCCCATTTTCACCTTTTGCGCCGGGCACAAATGTAATATGTTTTCCTCAAGAGGCTTGGTCCATCTGCTATGACTTTGTTGCTGATCAAATGCATAGAGCTTGTCAACTGATTGGTGCTGACCCCATGGCTGTGGAAGAAAAATGTGAAGAGTTTAGCTACCCTCTCGTTGAGTCACAAACTGAGATGATGGATATGGATGGGACCACGAACAAGAGAAAGCGCAGAATGACTACACCTCTCGACATTTCTGAAGTCAGTCGCAATGTACGCGCTACTAGATACCAAGGCTTTAAGCTGCCCTCTCTGGCAGACAATAAACGCAAATCCTCCCACGTCAAACCGAGGAGGAATCCGGATATGTTGGCGATGCAGCATGGCAAGAACACTGATGAAACTTCGGCCTCTACTCAGGTCCCTCCGCCCACTACCATTGAAACTCTGCAATATTTGGGGACAACTCAATGTGCCATTCCACAGGCAGAGCTCACCAAGGAGAAGCTTCTGGAGCCTCTCAAAGGATTGGAGAAGGACGAGGCCTAAGCCTTTTTATTTCACTATCTGTTCTCCTAAGTTGTGCAATTTCTTAGAAGTCTCCTGAACTTATTTATCTGCTTTCCCTAGCGTGTGCAAAACCTAAATGGCTCCTGTTATGTGGAATATTTTGTGCTGGAATATTCGTGGTCTAAATGCTAGTTCCAAATGTGATGCACTTCGTAATAAGATTGATGAGTCCAACTGCTCGATTGTATGCCTACAGGAAACTAAGAAGCCGGACTTTGATCATTCTTTTATTAGGAAGTGCTGCCCGAGACGTTTTGATAAGTTTGAGTTTATCCCGTCTGATGGCGCCTCAGGTGGCTTAGTTATTATATGGTGTAGCAGCCAATTTTTGGGCCAAATAATTCATCAATTTTCATTTGCAATAACTATCAAAATGACCTCGGTTCAAACAAATGAAAGTTGGTTCCTCTCTAACATCTATGGGCCATGCGATGGTCCTGAGAGGGTTCTGTTCACTGATTGGATGGACAGTTTAAATATTGAACCGGAAGATCTCTGGCTTTTCATGGGTGATTTCAACTTCATGCGCTCTCTGGAAAACAGAAACCTACCAGGTGGAAATGTGGATGATGTGATTAAGTTTAATGAGATTATCAGTCATCTTGGTTTGCTGGAAATTCCAATTAAGGGAAGGAGGTACACTTGGAGTAACATGCAAGAAACTCCATTACTCGAGCAATTAGACTGGTTTTTTTCCTCTCCTGAATGGATTTTGAAATTCCCCAATACAAATGCAAAACCTCTTGCCCGTCCAATCTCAGATCATGTGCCTTGTATTCTATCTGTTGAAACTTCGATCCCAAGATCTAAACTTTTCAGATTTGAGAATTTTTGGCCCTCTCACCCTGGTTTCTTGGAGGTGGTGAAATCCTCATGGAATGCTCCCATAAAGGCTTCCTCTAGTGCCACAAGAATATCTGCAAAATTAAAGAGGTTGAGGTATGCCTTAAAAAATGGAGCAAATCGATCTTGAAGCTAAAATTGTTAATTGAAAACTGTAATAGAATTTTGCTCCAAATAGACAACCTTGAGGGTCTGAGACAGCTATATATCCCTGAAGCTAATTTTAGAAAAATTCTAAAAGCACATCTTCTACGGTTACTTAAATATCAAAGTGCGTACTGGAAAAAACGCTGCACGTTTCGGTGGGCTGTCCAAGGTGAAGAAAATACTAAATATTTTCAAGCGCGTGCAACAGAAAGACTACGGAGAAATGCCATCACCAATCTGGTATTGCCTGATGGACGCTTGATAGAAAATCATGATGAAAAAGCAGCACGTTTTACGATTGCTTCAAGAAGAGAATGGGAGTGTCATCTCAGCCTGTCTATGATTTTGAGCTTGCAGACTTAATCCAAAAGTGTCAGGGTTTGGAAGAACTTTCAATACCATTTGCGAAAGAAGAAATTGACAATGTGATCAAAATCATTCCGACTGATCGTGCACCAGGGCCGGACGGTTTCAATGGGCTATTTCTTAAAGTATGTTGGGATATAATAAAAGAAGATTTCTACACTCTTTGTGAGGACTTTTGGCAAGGGACAATAAATTTGCAATGTTTGAACACGTCATTAATCACACTAATACCAAAGAAGCTATCACCTGAGTCTGTCAATGATTACAGACCAATCTCCTTGTTAAACTGTGTGCTCAAAGTTATAACAAAGATTCTCTCCGAAAGACTTCAACGCTGGATTTTAAAGGTAGTTCACCGCAATCAGTATGGTTTCATTAAAACTAGGACAATTCAAGATTGCCTCGGTTGGGCCTTCGAATATTTGCACCAATGCAAACAGTCAGGCAAGGAAATTGTAATTCTAAAACTGGATTTCGAGAAGGCGTTTGACACGATGGAACATTCTTTCATTCTGAAAATGTTGGAATGCAAGGGTTTTGATGACAGGTGGTGTATGTGGTTTAAGATGTTGCTGCAGTCTGGAACCTCATCTATTCTTATGAATGGTATACCTGGTACAGAATTCCAGTGTAAGCTGGGGGTGAGACAGGGGGACCCAATTTCCCCCTACTATTTGTGCTAGCGGCGGATTTATTGCAGTCTTTAATTAACAAAGCCTGGATGGATGGTCTGATTTCATTACCAATTAACCAACCTGCTTTGGAAGACTATCCAGTCATACAATATGCCGATGATACACTAATCATTCTTCCAGCAAGTCAACAAGAGCTGCAAACAATTAAAGGCATTCTAGATTCTTATGCCCGGGCAACTGGTCTTAAAATTAATTACGCTAAGTCTCAATTAATGCCAATCAATGTAAATGCTCAAAAAACTCTGGATCTGGCCAATGCTCTTGGATGTCAAGTTGGGGCGATGCCGTTCACCTACCTAGGTTTGCCTCTGGGCATAACAAGACCCACTGTTAGATAGTTAATGCCTTTGGTCGACAGAATTGAGAGAAGGTTGACTGGAACAGCTATTTGGTTATCCTACGGAGAGAGAGTACAATTGATTAATTCCGCGCTTTCGTCGCTATTGTCCTTTGCTATGTGTGTTCTCAAACTACCACTCAAGTTGATTGAAATCTTCGACAGATCAAGGAGACACTGTCTATGGAGAAAAGAAGTGGATAGGGATGCTAAAACCCACTCCTTGGCTGCCTGGGAAATGGTTTGTCGCCCAAAGAAAAAAGGGGGTCTTGGAATCTTAAATCTACAAATCCAAAACAATGCTCTACTGCTCAAGTACTTGCATAAATTCATTCATAAGCAGGATGTCCCTTGGGTAATGTTAGTTTGGAATGCCCACTATGACGATACGCCCCCCCACGCGAAGCCACCCTGTGGCTCCTTTTGGTGGCGTGATGTTTTCTCTTTGATGGATATTTACCGTGGTATTACCTCATGTATACCGGCCGCGGGGGACACGATTCTTCTTTGGAAAGATGTTTGGATAAACGAAAGACCCCTGATGGACTCCCATGATCATCTTTTTTCTTTTGCTAACGATGAAGACATCTCGTTGGCACGGTACTACAACAACAATGATCACATGGACAACTTTATGCTTCCTCTGTCAATGGAAGCCAGAACCGAACTAGATAATCTGCAAGAGATCATGGAGGGAATAAACCTGGAAGCTATGGGGACTGATGAGTGGATCCCTTGCTGGGGCGATGTTGATTTTAAACCGAAAAGTTTTACAAGTACATGTTCAGGAATATATTGGCTCCCCAATGCATCACCTCCATTTGGAAGACGAAATGTATCATGAGACATAAAGTGTTTGCATGGTTGATGTTAAATGACAGGGTCAATACAAGAGATCTGCTGAGAAGACACTTTAATATTGGAGAAGATCATAAATGCCCAATGTGCAACATGGGAGTTGTAGAAACAAATGCACATCTATTTTATGAGTGTTCTTTTGCAACCAAGTGTTGGGATGTCGTGGGCATTGAGTGGGAAAACGATCTAGACATACAACACAGGTATGAGAGAGCTAGAGAGAGGTGGCGAGGACCTTTGTTCAAAGAGATAACTATATTAACCTCCTGGAATATTTGGAAGCAACACAATAGAGAGATCTTTGATGGAGAGGTAGCCACGCATGCTGAGTGGCTGAGGAAGCTCAAGGAAGATTTTGTGATCCTGGGCTATAGGATCAACCCTCAAAGTTTAACTTTTTTGGAAATATTTGCAAGCTCTTTGTCTCTGTGACACCTGGTTTTCATAGGCTAGTTTCACACCTTCTGAATTCTTGTTAAAGCCATGTAAATCAAGAACTATCTGTAATGTTAACCAATGGCATCTTAAAGTAATAAAGAAAAATACAACAGTAGGAGGCTCTCCTGCTGTTTTCACTGGTCAAAAAAAAAGAAGCTTATAAAATCATGCCTTGTCAAATGGGTTCCTCTGCTCATTTCTAAAAATAATGTTTCTGTACACTTCTTGCAAATCCATTAATCCCCTGATTCCATCATATTGAAATGTTCAACAATATCTACTGATACAACCCCAATTAAAACACCTTGGTCATTCCTTATATAACCAAAGGTATCCTAGAAAAGTTCAACTCACATTTTTAGAGCAATTTTATTTTTGCCTCGTTGTGCTGCTTATTGTGATTGTTTTCGACGTTAGTTGATGAAGTAGACGGAGTACTTGGAGAAGGACCATAAGACCTGAAGACTCTGATGAACCAGGCAAGCAGCCCTTTGACCATGTTTGAGAAATCTTTTTTGTGCATGTCATATAGCACCTTATTATCAATGCATTAGGATCATGATGAGGTGGTGACCACTTTGGTTGTTGCCTTTGTTACTTTCCTATTGAGAATTGCATCAAGCATGACCCTACCTTCCTATGAGGGTTATGTGGGTGGAAGTAGATAGGATGCTATAGTAGTGGCTACGCAAATGGGATGGGAATATGCATGGTGAAGGAGGCAGAGTACTTTCAAAAGACCTTTCGAAAACCCCGTCGGGTGCCACTTATGCCCGAGGGAGATAATGAGTTGGGTAACTAGTTGATGATGAAGTGGTGTACTGAGGCAAGTGTGTGTGTGTGTTGTTTTCAAAACGGATTGGTTTAAGTTGCGACCGTTATTCCAACCTTACATGTGCAACCACTCTACCCTTATATGGGAAAGGGCATTATTGATTATCTAGGCCGATACTAGCATGGTGCCCACATTACTAGTGACGGGGGTGACACGAGGTCACTCTCAGGACGGGGTCGTGCTTGGATAGGCGGACATGACTATTTTCACAAGGCACCGGGCACACCGTTGGTACCCCGTGCCAGTGGTATGTGATGAATATGGGAGTGAGGCTCCACAATTTGGGCACGGGGGTTACTACTAATCGAGTGGACTCTATGTTAGTGTCGTCTAGGGAAATATAGTGATCGGGTGCTTACCCCGGGTACTTGAGGTACCGCGGGTCGTGGATGACACGGAAGTTCCCCAGATCTTGTGGGTAAAGTGTACAACCTCTGTAGAGTGTAAAACTATTCGAATAGCCGTGTCCACGGTCAAAGACAGTTGGGTAACCGCTCTTGGGCTACGTCCAATGTTTGTGAAACCTGGTGTGTATGAGGAAAATAACACGGTTCGATGATATTGATTATGTGATTCTTGAGAAAGTCACGATGAGCTTGAGCATGAGTTGTTTATAACTCTTTCTTGATATTGATGTCTGCAACCTCCTGATACTTGTTGCAGACGCATGCAGTCCTTGATAAATGGTGATCATACTTGAATATAAAAAACTAGCCTTACGCAAAAATGCCAATTTAGTAGTAGAGCCTTGCATACTTATTCTGTCATCACACGTGGGTTGCTTGCGAGTACATTCAAAGTACTCATTGGCTTGCCACTGGTTATTTTATTAGCCAGGCTTGAAAGAACAGGTGTATGAAGAAGAGTTCTTTGGTGACGATCGTGCGAGCTAGGACACTTCCCAGTCAGAATGCCTGTAGGGTTAAGGCAGATGGCATGGGTCCAAGATGTCAACGAAGATTTCCGCTGCGATGATATACTCAAGACTTGGCCATAATGGTCCTACTTGTATAATACAGTATGTATGGATGTAAGACTCTTGTTATTCAGCTTCTGTCTGTTCAGTGAGCATTGATCTCTGGGATCACTGTACACGTGCATTCGGCGATCATGATCTATGAGTCGGGGTCCCCACACTATCCTAGTGTAGAAAACGCTCTTATATTATGAGACGGAGGAATTAATTAATTTTGGGAGCCAGATGAGCTAGTACTAGTAACCGCGGCAGCTAGTAGTCTAAGTAATGTGATAGAGTCCATCCATCTGGAACACATTAAAGAAGTACATACATACAGAAAAAATGAAACTCATGTTTCCATCCATGAGTACCAAACTAGCATGTATGCTGCATTGCAATGGGAGAAAAAAATAGTTTATATTTAATTTAGTAAGAATTATATGTGGAAGCAAAACCTTGTGTGGACGCCGAGAAGGAACATCTAGGTTCTAGGTTTTGTCGCGTGTGAAGTATTCAATCCGCTATATATGTTCACTGATCGAGGGGATTTAAGGGTTTTGTTGTGTCATCGCATGCCAGGGAAGGTCTGTGAATTATTTAATCTATGTTTTCATTCATTTCAGGAGATTTTAAAGTATGAAGTTTCCTAATATGGAAGCGAGGCATGTCTTCTCTTTTTAATGTACAAGCCACCAATATAGTAAAACCAGAATTAATTCTACTTTACTTTTTTCTGTTCATTGAACGTGGAGATTTAAGGTGTGAAGTTCCATAATATGGGAGTGAGCCAGGTCTTCTCTTTTCCATGCATCCATCTAGCTCATGTACCACTCCATCCATCCTTCGTCCAGCTTAATTCATCCAACTTACTATATGTAGTTTCACACACATACATAAATTAGTACGATTGTTTTAAAGGAGTAATATGGGACTATTTTAAAAAATTCTCTTATTTCCCAGCTAGTTGGGCCGGGTAAGTTTCGTGGGCTCTGAAAGGCTTTGTAAGGCGGGTGGGAAAATCCAAAAAAAGATGAGTTGAAGGATCAAACTCACAACAACTCAAAGATCCGACAAAATGTTGCCAGCCACTCGAACTAACACGTCTTACTAACCAATGGTCAACGTTAATATTTAAGAAAATACATCAACGCCAGATAAAAAATATTTTTTTGATATTTTTTGAACTTTTCAAAAAAAAATGAACTCCCAAATATTCTTGAAAACATGAACAATCTTGAAATACCAAACAGTTTTAACAATTGCGAAAAGTTTTTTTAGAAATTCCATACAATACTGCAAGAAACATGATTTTTTTTTAATTTTTGAAAACGAAAACATGTTTTGAACATTCAGAACAATTTTAGAAATGTGTATTTTTCAAACACAGATATTATTTTAAATTTGTGAATATTTCACTAAAACAAAATTATCTTCGAGTTTGGAGCATTTGAAAATGCAGAGTTTCTATTGAAAATCTCGGTCAGCTTTGGAAAACACAATTTTTTTTAAATGGGAAATGTTTTATAAGAAATTCAGGGTCCTTTTCCAGCTAGCTCACGTACCAATCTATTCATTCTTAATCCAGAATATTACTACATATAGTTTTGCAAACATATATAAATAGATACAACTGTATGTAAATGAGCAATGCGAGACTATTTAGAATATTTTCCCTTGAATTTGTCAATATTTCACTAAAGAATGAATAATTTTCAAATATGGAATATTTTTGAAAATGCAATTTTTTTTGAAAATGTCAAACATTTTTAAAATTTGAACAAATTTCGGAATGATAAAAAAATTAAAGCTCCAAAGATTTATAAAAAATGGCACAAAAGATTTCCCTAGAATTTGAACAAAAATGGAAATTCTGAAAGTTTTCTAAATTTTGAATTTGCAAAAAAAGTAATAAATTGTAAAGGAAAAAATAAAAAAACTGGAAATAAAAATAAAAAGGAACAGAAAAATAAAAATAGAAACAAAACGTAGAAAAATAGGAAACCGGGCCGGGCCAGTCTTGGGTGCCTTGTGCGAAGCGCGGATTATTTGCCACAACACGTGGCAGATAGGGTTTCCCCGAAATCACTAATTAAGGACAATGCAAAGAACACTCCAACTTCCCAGGTCGCGACAAGTGGCGCATATGCAGCGTGCCACTTGTCGCAACCTGGGAGTTTTCCATTTTTTCGTAGATCCGTTTATTCAAAATGTTTTATTTCTTAAACCGTGCATCCAAATCTCAAACCGTTTTCACAATTGGATTCCTCGCGTCGAGATCTTCAAAACTAGATCCCATGTCGATAGGTTTTGACGAATTTTTTTTTCACGAAAAAAACGGACGAAAAAACCGAACCGGAAGCACGGTTTTTCCCTTTCTGAAAGAGGCACGCCCGTGACTCTCGTGGAAGCAAAACCATGACTCTCGTGGAAGAAAAAAAAAACAGAAAACGCATTTTTTTTCGTTTCCGAGAGGCACGGCCTTGACTCCGCGAAAGCACAACCGTGCCTCTCGTGAAAGCAAAATCGTGACTCTCGCGAAAGAAAAAAAACAGAAAACGCGTATTTTTTTCCCTTTCCGAGGGGCACGACCGTCACTCTCGCGAAAGCACAACCGTGTCTTTCACGGAAGCAAAAGCGTGACTCTCACGAAAGAAAAAAAAACAGAAAACGCGTTTTGTTTTTCCCTTCACGAAAGGCACGGCCGTGACTCTCGCGAAAGCACAACCGTGCCTCTCGCGAAAGCAAAACCGTGACTCTCGTGAAAGAAAAAAAATAGAAAACGCGTTTTTTTCGTTTCCGAAAGACACGGCCGTGACTCTCGCTAAAGCACAACCGTGCCTCTTGCGGAAAAAAAATTGTGACTTTCGCGAAAGGAAAAAAAAGAAAATACGTTCTTTTGTGGAAAAAAATTAAAATTTTTTTGATCAAAAAGCTAAGAAAGACCAGGGGAAACCAAAACGTCGAAAAAACCCGAAAAAAGCCTTTTAAAAAGCCAAAAACGCGTGCAGAAAAATAAAAAAATTCCGAAGGAAGCGTCCAGAGCGCGACACGTGACGAATGGCTGAGAGCACGCCAAGTGGCGCTGATCGTTGCCAGGCTTCCGAAGGAGCGCTCGTTAACTAGTTGCTCCCGGTTTTCCCTGCTGCATAGTCAGAAAAATAACTGAGCTGGCTTCACTGGGCCAGAGCTTGCACGGCCCTCATACGAAATTTAGATTCTATTTTTACTTTTCTGGCAGCCAGATGCATAAAAATTGGACGCCGATAACGCACGTGCGTCCGGCCTAGGAAGTAGGAACCCCCGGATCGAACGAATCGTTCGGTACGAGGGATCACCCCCAACGAACAATTTCGTTCGATGGGAGAATCCCCATCACCACGTACATGTATTTTTCTTGTAGAAAACAAAAAAGGAAATTAAAGCCCAGTAACAAAACAAAAGAAAAGCCCAGATTTGGATTTTCTGCTGTGAGGAAACTGGGCTGTGAAAAAAATGTATAATTAGTCACAACAACTTTTATGAGAAATAGAGCCATGGGAAATAAAAATTAAATTTCGCCATGGTTCAAACAAGCAATAAAACATTGTCATGGCCCAAAAAAAACGTGAAATTGCCATGTTGTATAAACTACATTGGCCATTGTCCATAAAAGAAATTTGTCATGACCAAAAAAAGAAAGTAAAAATTTTCCATGAGCGTTTCAAATTAAATTTTCCGTGTATGTTGTAGTAAAATTTCCATGGCAATATAGGATGATTAGAAATCCCAAAAATATAGGTAAATTTGTCATGAAAGAAAAAGATAATTTTTGACATGGTTAAGAAACAAATGAAAATTGCCATGGTCCAGAAAATCAAAAATTGGCGTGTTGTATAAACTACGTTTCCCGAGTCCATAAAACATAATTGTCATACACACATAGAAAGTATGTCGCAATCTAGTTTGCAGTTGTAGCTCTCAGATTTGATTACACTATAAACATGACCATCCAAATTATGCACAAATTAACGACAGCTAACCAAACCAAATAGAAACCAACTTCATTTAGTGGTCTAACCTGAAACGAAAGCTAGGCAGCACCAAGCTAAGCTAGCGTCTGTTTATTCTTCATATCAAAACAGACAAGCACAATCTTTTTTTTTTTGCGAAAAAAACTTTCAACCTATTCATCTTCAATCATGGTAGTACAACGAACACTAAAAATAATAAAAATTACATCCAGATCCGCAGACCACCTAGCATCGACTACAAGCACTGAAGCGAGCCGAAGGCGCGCCACTGTCATCGCCCCTCCCTCGCCGGAGCCGGGCAAACCTTATTGTAGTAGACAGTCGGGAAGTCGTCGTGCTAAGGCCCCGTAGAACCAACGCTCCAGAATAGCAACCGCCGCGGATGAAGAGTGTAGATCAAAAGGATCCAACCTGAAGACACACGAACGAAGACGAAGGGCGAATAGATCTGAGCTAATCCACCAAAAAACAGATCCGCCGGAGACACAACTCCACACGCCCACCGACGATGCAAGACGCATCATCGGAACGGGGGCTAGGCGGGGAGACCTTTATTCCATCCTCTGGGAGACGCCGCTGTTTCGCCTTCCTGAGCAGGACACAAACCCTAACAAAGGTTGAAAAAAGATCTAAAAACGGAGCCCTCCCACCGGCAAGGGCCGAGATCCACTTCGCCTCCATGGCCATAGGGCCACCGGAGACGGGATGGACCGGCGCCGGCGCCGGTGGGAGGCAGAAAGCTAGGGTTCTTGGAGGCGGCGGCTAGGTGGGTGCCTTTGTTTAGTCTCGGCTAGTTTTAACTATACACAAGCACAATCTTGGGACTTAAACCGTTGGTGGCAATGGCAGCAGTCGAAAAGCAGCAAGACGACGTCGTCATCTTGCACGGTCGCACCACCAAACCTACAAAGCACAACACCACCATAGCTAATGGCCAAAATTCAAAGTATTTGGAACTAAATTGTAGTACATCAGACTATGCTAATGTCGACTGCTGGGTATAGTATGGTTCCCATTTATCTGTCGGTTGATATGTGACGGAGGAGTTAAATAAGTGCTTAGGTTGATAATATTTGACATTTATTTACAGCTCACAATAAAAGAAAAAATGTTGCCGCATGAAAGAACTCACAGACTAAAACAGATATGTTCTAATTGAGATGCCGAAACAATAAAAATTCCCAAATAAAATAAAATATGTTGAGTCTACAGAAAAACTACAACATTAGTTTCAGAAGACTAACCTCGACATACTATTCTATGCCATCACTCTAGAGAAAATAAAAAATGAAGGTAAATTTTGCCATGGAAAATAGTATGAACATTGCAAACATAAAGTTATGAACAAAAAATGCCATGTCAGATCCATATTGGAATTTGCTATGTTATTCCCCCTTAGAAATGACAAAATAAATTTGAAATGGTCATAAAAGTGAATTTGCCATGGTTTAGGGAAAAAGAAGTTTGCCATTGTCCAAAATAATAAAAAGAAAATTGCCGTGGTCTGTTAAGTGAATTTGCATGGTCTATAAAATGAATTTGTTACACTGGTATCGCCGAAAGCTGGTTGCTACACTGGTTACGACATCTAGTGTTGTCATTGTGAAATTATGCTTTGTTGCTTACAATGTATCAAGGGGCACAAAAAATTTATCTTTTTATTTCCTTCTCGCAAGGCGATCAGGGCAAAGCATTCCTCTCCCCGATCTTCCCCGGCGAGCCAATTGATTCACCTCCCTTCCACATGCCGATGCAGCGGTCGTTGACAAGGGGATCCTAGTGCTTCGACTCCATCTATGTAACGCCCCGAGACCGATGTGCCAGGTGTCGTTCAGTTATTTATGGTGTTTCCTTGTCATTGCTTGCGTGTCATGCATTGCATATCATGTCATCATGTGCATTTCATTTGCATACGTGTTCGTCTCATGCATCCGAGCATTTTCCCCGTTGTCCGTTTTGCATTCCGGCGCTTCGTTCTTCTCCGGTGATCATTTCTACCTTTCTTTTTTGTGTGGGGATTAAACATTTCCGGATTGGGCCGAGACTTGTCAAGCGGCCTTGGTTTACTACCGGTAGACCGCCTGTCAAGTTTCGTACCATTTGGACTTCGTTTGATACTCCAACGGTTAACCGAGTGACCAAAAAGGCCTCGTGTGTGTTGCAGCCCAACACCCTTCCATTTTGGCCCAAAACCCTCCTAACTCTGCTCCATCATCTCGGTCGTTCGATCACGATCGCGTGGCCGAAAACCGCACCTCATTTGGAGCTTCCTAACTCCCTCTACCTATAAAAGAGCACCCCTCTCCGAAATTTCGGATCATTTCACAGTCTAAACCCTAGATCCACTCCTCCCCGCGCCACCGGACGCGTCCGTGCTGCACCGGACATGTCCGCCCCCGCGCGCCACCTCACTCCAGCCAATCGGAGCGCGCCACCTCAGCCCCGCCGCCCCTCTCCTCCAACCCGCGGCCGCCACCTGTCCCAACCGGCTTCCGCGTCGCCCCACTTCGCCGCCGGCCCGCGGAGCCCATCCGGGGCCCGCGCGAGCCCGGATCTCCGCCGCCGCCCGCAGGCACCCCGCGCCTCCTCGCTCCCGTAGCCGGTCGAGGGGAGGAGCCCCTCGATTCGCGCCTCCGCCGCCTAGCGTCTCTCCGCCGGCGACCTCGCCTGCAACCTTCGCCGGAGCGCGCCGCCCTGCGACTTGGAGCCCCGTCCGGCGCCGCTGTCGCCAGATCCGGTCATCACGCGCCGGGATCCGCCCCTTCCTGCTCACGGCCGGCCTCCCCTCGCCGGAGCACATCTCCGCCGGAACCGCGCCGCCGACCACGGCTTCACCGGAGTCATCGCTCCCTGCGCCAGATCGGGAGGAGCCCGATCCATCTACGTTGACCGCGCCGCGCCTCCACGTGGGCCACGCCCGAGTCTGGCCCAGCTCGCCGGCCTCCTTCCTCTTCATTTCGGGCCACGCTCCCGGGCTCATCTCCAGCGCCGGCCTCGCTCGGCCTCCTCCCCAGCTCCCTTCGCCAGCCGCGTGGGCCGCAGCGCCAGGCCCAGCCGGGCCACCTCCTCCGCACCGCGCCAGCCCAGCTGGCCTGCCTCTCCCTCCGACCGGGCCAGGCCCATGGGTGAGCCGCCCCAGCGCCTGCCTTGTTCCAGTTTCAGCCTGATATGTATTTTTCTTCGGGTCCTGCGAATTTGTTCATTATCGAGTGCATTGGCAGTTTTGCAGTATAGTCCCCCTAGTTCATGCATTTAATAACTCACTAACCGTGCATCGGATTAAAATGTTTTATATATGAAACTTGCTCAGAATTTTGTGTAGATTAATAATATCCAACTTTCATCCATATTTAAAATGTTAAAAATGCTGTTTGCATTAATTTGCTCCTATGCCATGTTAAAATGATTTAATTCATAGCTAAATAACCGTAGCTCCGATTTAAATAAACTTTATATGTAAATGGGGTAGAAAAATGCCTAGTTCAACATGGTGGCCTTACTTTGCATGTTTAACAACTCTAAAATTGTGTTTAGGGCAGAACAGTACCATACCTAAATATGCATATGGGGAGTTTCCGGAATTGTTGTTCGTTGCTTCCGGCCTCATTTAAACTTGACTAGATAGGTAGTTTTACTTTGCTTCACCCTCTTGCCATGTTAACCAACATTTAATATTGTTGAGTACATAAACGAGATCAAACTAAATAACGTGTCGTGGTGTTTCATCAATAAGCAACTCGTTGTGTATTGAGCTCCAATTAATTTGTAGTGTTGTTTGTTGCACTTTGCCATGCCATGTTTCATTAAACCGGACATGCATCATACTCGATTGTGCATCGTGCCATGTTGTTGTGGTGGTTGTTTACTATGTTGTGTGCTTCTTTTCCGGTGTTTGCTTCTTCGGGTTGGTTCCGATAACGTCGAGGTTGTGAGGATCCGTTCGTCTACGTCCGTTTGTCTTCTTCATGGACTCGTTCTTCTTCCTTGCGGGATTTCAGGCAAGATGATCATACCCTCGAAATCACTACTATCTTTGCTATGCTAGTTTGCTCGCTCTTGCTATGCCAATGCTACGATGCCTACCTTTTGCTTGTCAGCCTCCCAATTGCCATGTCAAACCTCTAACCCACCATGTCCTAGCAAACCGTTGATTGGCTATGTTACCGCTTTGCTCAGCCCCTCTTATAGCATTGTTAGTTGCAGGTGAAGATTGAAGTTTGTTCCTTGTTGGAACATGGAGATGTTGTTCCTTGTTGGAACATGTTTACTGGTTGGGATATCACAATATATCTTATTTAATTAATGCATCTATATACTTGGTAAAGGGTGGAAGGCTCGGCCTTATGCCTGGTGTTTTGTTCCACTCTTGCCGCCCTAGTTTCCGTCATATCGGTGTTATGTTCCCGGATTTTGCGTTCCTTACACGGTTGGGCTATAATGGGAACCCCTTGACAGTTCGCCTTAAGTAAAGCTTCGCCAGCAATGCCCAACATTGGTTTTACCATTTGCCACCTAGCCTTTTCTTTCCCTTGGGTTCTGCAGACTCAAGGGTCATCATTTTTTTACCCCCCCCCCCCCCCCGGGGCCAGTGCTCCTCTGAGTGTTGGTCCGAACTAGAGCCCTGTGCAGCGTCCCCTCGGGGAAACTCGAGGTTTGGTTTTAGTTGTACGGATTGCTCATCTGAGTGTGCCCTGAGAAAGAGATATGTGCAGCTCCTATCGGGATTTGTCGGCACATTCGGGCGGTGTTGCTGGTTTAGTTTTACCCTGTCGAAATGTCTTGTTGTACCGGGATACCGAGTCTGATCGGAACATCTCGGGTGGAGGTCTATTCCTTCGTTGACCGTGAGAGCTTGTCATGGGCTAAGTTGGGACACCCCTGCAGGGATTTGAACTTTCAAAAGCCGTGCCCGCGGTTATGGGCAGATGGGAATTTGTTAACGTCCGGTTGTAGAAAACCCGAAGTTGACCTTATTTAAAATACATCAACCGCGTGTGTAACCGTGATGGTCTCTTCTCGGCGGAGTCCGGGAAGTGAACACGGTGTTGGAGTTATGCTTGACGTAGGTTGCTATAGGATCACTTCTTGATCATACTTTTATCGACCGTGCTTTGCCCTCTCTTCTCGCTCTCTTTTGCGATTGTAGCCACCATATATGCTAGTCGCTTGCTGCAGCTCCACCTCATTACTCCATCCTTCCTATAAGCTTAAATAGTCTTGATCTCGCGGGTGCGAGATTGCTGAGTCCCCGTGGCTCACAGATACTTCCAAAACCAGTTTGCAGGTGCCTATGTTACCGTGCAGATGACGCAACCAAGCTCAAGGAGGAGCTCGATGAAGATCTTGCCCTTTGTGTTGTTTCATTCTAGTTGATCAGTGGTGGAGCCCAGTTGGGGTCGATCGGGGACCTTTGTCGCATTTGGGGTTCTTCTTTTATTTTGGTTCCGTAGTCGGACCTTGATTGTATCTGGATGATGTAATGCTTTATTCATGTAATTGTGTGAAGTGGCGATTGTAAGCCAACTATGTATCTCTTTCCCTTATGTATTACATGGGTTGTGTGAAGATTACCTCACTTGCGACATTGCTTTCAATGCGGTTATGCCTCTAAGTCGTGCTTCAACACGTGGGAGATATAGCCGCATCGAGGGCGTTACAAGTTGGTATCAGAGCCTTCCCCGACCTTAGGAGCCCCACTGCTTGATCGTTTTTAGCGGCCGAGTTGTGTCTAGAAAAATATTTTGAGTCATTTAGGATTGTATATATCGGAGAGTTAGGAATTCTTTTTACTCCCCAGTCTCTTCATCGCTCTGGTAAGGCATCCTGACGTAGAGTTTTGACTCTTCTCTTCTCAAATGTCACTAAAAAAATTTAGGATCACGCGGGTATCTTGGAATCGTTCCGATGGTTTTATGATGAGAACATTGTCTTGGTGCCTCCTGTCAGGGGTTTAGTGGAAGTGTCCCGAGGAGTTGAGCTCTGAGGTGTTGTCGTCATAATTTTATCGTTGCAGTTCTGGAATACCTGAGTTTAGTACGCCGACATCGAAAATCTCTTTTATGCAGTTGTTGGTGAGATAACCCCGATAACCCAGTACTGAGGTGAGTACGGGAGTATTGCCATGACTTGTATAACGGATGCTTTTCGAAGGTTGAGGTAGACGATTTCCGAAGGTTTCTTGGTTATGTGTTGAAGGATGGATACAGCTGGATGTAGGATTTGTTAGTTTTGGGTGAGATATTATGCTTCCCCTGTATCCCCAACACCTGATTGCATAACCTGAAAATTTCAGGAGTTTCATAGGTGGGAATTCAAGTAGCTCTTAGGATATCTTTCCGACGGATGTATGATAGGAAATTGGGGTTCGACGTCTAGTGGTCCGCCTATTTACGGTCGATTTTACAGTGGTCTCGTTGTGTCTTAAAGAGTCCTTGGCTATGCCGACTCGGGGACGCTTCGTATGTCATGTGCACTGCCTTGTACATGATGGTGCTGTACGATCGAGCCCGTGTAGGCCCCACCACGAAAACTTCAGACGAAATCTCTATCATATGTTTGTTCTGGCTTATTTTGCAAGCCAATCCTTTGTTTTGTTTTGAGTTGTGGTATTCGAGTTGCTTCGAAGTCAAATGTTGATTCCATACCTTTCCTAAATGGTGTTCTCATATTCCTATGTGAATACTAATCCTTCTTGATCATCGAGTCTGTCTTGTCAATCCTTTTTTAACCGGTGTGTCTCTCCTCAAGTGGATCCGTTCACGTCAACATTTGCAAGATCATTTATCACTTCTTCTCAACGGTGTTTGTTTCATCCGTCTCCAAGTTGCCTTTGTTTTTCCCACCCTCCCTCCCTTTTGTTTTTCTTCAAGGACTAAGATTTCTTCTTCAAGTATCCATTTTATTGATGGGAAGTTTCTCCATTCTTTTCCGTCAATGTTCTTATCCGGTGATTCTCATGAAGATTCTAATGGAGCTTCAAGTTCGTCATTCCTCGTTCTTTTCTTCTCCGGTGGATTTAATTCAAGCTTTGGTATTAAGCATACTCCTTTTCTTTTTTTCCAATGCTTTTCTTATGCCGGTGCACCTCTTAATCATCCATCTCTCGCTATTAAATTGTTCCGGAGTGCTCAAGATATCTCGAAGATTCGTGTTTCCACTCTGCATTCGTTCAAGCTCTTTCGAGATTGGTATCTCATTCAAGTCATTTAATTCAACCGGTGCAACATCTCTTTTAAATCTTTTCAACGGTGTTCTTTTGAGTGGGCCCTAACCCACAGGTCTTTTCCCAGGATCTTACCTGACTCTTCTATTTTCCCAGAGCTATCCTAAATTCTTCTCCAAGTTTGACGTAAGAATGAGTTATCATTAGTCAAATGCTTTTCTCCAAGATCTTTCAAATTCTTTTCATAGTTGGCTCAACCTCTTCGCTTTTGATTCTTCCAGTGTGCCTCAATAATTCTTGGTGGTGTTTCTCGTTGTCATTCTCATCATTTGAAGACCGAAGAAGAGTTTCTCTTTAATCTTGCTCTATTCTCTTCAAGATTCATGGTGCTAGCTTGTTGCCATCCTCTCATAATTGTTTTCGATTGTGAGAATCTTTTTCACCCATCAGGAGATATTCAAGAGTCTTCTCAGTTTGTCATCCGGAGTCCATCAATTCAGGTTTACTCTTTCTCAGCCGTCAGTTATCATTCTCCGATCTTACCGGTGCCTTGTTCAAGTGATCTTTAATCGGCTCATGCTCTCTTCGTTCTCATGTATCTAGATTGTCTCATGTATCTTCGTTCATTTCACTATTCTTCCCGGTGTTTCTTTGTCTTCCCTTAATTCATTTTCAATCCGTACGATGGTTCGTTCAAGATTTTTTCTTCTTTCTTATCATATCAATTCATTTGTTGTTCCAATCCTACCGATGGTTCGTTGAAGACCTTCTCAAGTTTACGTTATATCTCTCTTAATCTTTTCTACGAGAATAAGTAATATGTCAAATCCGTTGATTGTCATCAATTTAATTGGTGAAGGATAGACATAACATAATTCTTATTCTTGTTTCATCAAGTTTATTCAATTTCTTTTCCGGAGTGGTTCATCGTATCACATTCTCAGTTCGAGTTGCTCATCTTTTCTTTCCCGGAGTTCCAAGATCTAATTATCATTCCAAAGATCTATCTAACCATTGCAAGGGTTCAACTTGTGTTTTCAACTTCTCCTTCATTTCGTTTTGATCATCTTTTTGTTACCGGAGTTCTTCATGGAAGTTCTACATGATGGTTCATCAAGGATTTATATTTCTTCTCGAAGTGTTCATCGAGATTCTTTTCTAAGAAACTCAAGCATTCTTCATCTTGCTATCCGGAGTGCAATTTCTTTCTACCGTATCTTTGGAGGTGGTATTATGTCCTTCTTGATAATTCCCCTTCGTTGCTTCGTGAGTCACAAGTTATCAAGAATGAGATATTTTAAATCCATCAATCTCTTCTTTGGAGTTATCTTGGGTTATATTTCACCTATAGCCTTCCCTAAGGAATGTTGCTAATTTTGGTGCTTATAATTGACCCAAGTTCTTCATTATCCTTTCGGTGATATAGCTTTCTCGTCTCCTTGTTCATTTCAATCCAATTCTTTCCCGTGAGTGGCAGATTGTCACCTCATATATTTGAGATATATTCCATAAGACCATATCAAGCTTAGTATTTTCATGGTTGGTTTTCCAACAACTCCGTTCGACCCTTCTCCTAAAGATGCCTTTTCAAACTCTTTTGTGGCAGAAATTGACATTTTCTTCTCAATTCTCTTATTTCAATTATCTTTATTCTATTCTTTCTCCCGGGGGTCTAGTGATGTTGCTCTTTTCACTCCTCATTTCGGTTTGTCAAGATCATGTTCAATTTCTTCCATTTACAGTCGAAGTGCTGTCCAAATTATATCAGTCTTATTCCTTCTCTATCTTGTGTAATCAGAGTGTTGTGTCCTCTGCTCAAGTTCTTTTCACCGTATCAAGTCTTGCATAACTTCTCAACCGGAGTGCTACCCGAAGTTGTTTTCCCTTGTTCCTCTTTTCCAACGGAGTGTTTTCAGCTTCGTCATTTCCGTTATATTCTTTTCTCGAAATGGCTTAACCTTTTCCAGGTTCTTTGGTCTCACTCGTTTGTCAAAGAAGCAACTTAGTTTTACCTCTTCTCTTTCTTTTCCGTTGCCCCTCCGGTGCCATTCTAGATCTCGGGACGAGATCCTCTCGTAGTGGTGGAGTGTTGTAACGCCCCGAGACCGGTGTGCCAGGTGTCGTTCAGTTATTCCTGGTGTTGCCTTGTCATTGCTTGCGTGTCATGCATTGCATATCATGTCATCATGTGCATTTCATTTGCATACGTGTTCGTCTCATGCATCCGAGCATTTTCCCCGTTGTCCGTTTTGCATTCCGGCGCTTCGTTCTCCTCCGGTGATCATTTCTACCTTTCTTTCTTGTGTGGGGATTAAACATTTCCGGATTGGACCGAGACTTGTCAAGCGGCCTTGGTTTACTACCGGTAGACCGCCTGTCAAGTTTCGTACCATTTGGACTTCGTTTGATACTCCAACGGTTAACCGAGTGACCAAAAAGGCCTCGTGTGTGTTGCAGCCCAACACCCTTCCATTTTGGCCCAAAACTCTCCTAACTCTGCTCCATCATCTCGGTCGTTCGATCACGATCGCGTGGCCGAAAACCGCACCTCATTTGGAGCTTCCTAACTCCCTCTACCTATAAAAGAGCACCCCTCTCCGAAATTTCGGATCATTTCGCAGTCTAAACCCTAGATCCACTCCTCCCCGCGCCACCGGACGCGTCCGTGCTGCACCGGACATGTCCGCCCCCGCGCGCCACCTCACTCCAGCCAATCGGAGCGCGCCACCTCAGCCCCGCCGCCGCTCTCCTCCAACCCGCGGCCGCCACCTGTCCCAACCGGCTTCCGCGTCGCCCCACTTCGCCGCCGGCCCGCGGAGCCCATCCGGGGCCCGCGCGAGCCCGGATCTCCGCCGCCGCCCGCAGGCACCCCGCGCCTCCTCGCTCCCGTAGCCGGTCGAGGGGAGGAGCCCCTCGATCCGCGCCTCCGCCGCCTAGCGTCTCTCCGCCGGCGACCTCGCCTGCAACCTTCGCCGGAGCGCGCCGCCCTGCGACTTGGAGCCCCGTCCAGCGCCGCTGTCGCCAGATCTGGTCATCACGTGCCGGGATCCATCCCTTCCTGCTCACGGCCGGCCTCCCCTCGCCGGAGCACATCTCCGCCGGAACCGCGCCGCCGACCACGGCTTCACCGGAGTCATCGCTCCCTGCGCCAGATCGGGAGGAGCCCGATCCATCTGCGTTGACCGCGCCGCGCCTCCACGTGGGCCACGCCCGAGTCTGGCCCAGCTCGCCGGCCTCTTTCCTCTTCATTTCGGGCCGCGCTCGCGGGCCCATCTCCAGCGCCGGCCTCGCTCGGCCTCCTCCCCAGCTCCCTTCGCCAGCCGCGTGGGCCGCAGCGCCAGGCCCAGCCGGGCCACCTCCTCCGCACCGCGCCAGCCCAGCTGGCCTGCCTCTCCCTCCGACCGGGCCAGGCCCATGGGTGAGTCGCCCAGCGCCTGCCTTGTTCCAGTTTCAGCCTGATATGTATTTTTCTTCGGGTCCTGCGAATTTGTTCATTATCCAGTGCATTGGCAGTTTTGCAGTATAGTCCTCCTAGTTCATGCATTTAATAACTCACTAACCGTGCATCGGATTAAAATGTTTTATATATGAAACTTGCTCAGAATTTTGTGTAGATTAATAATATCCAACTTTCATCCATATTTAAAATGTTAAAAATGCTGTTTGCATTAATTTTCTCCTATGCCATGTTAAAATGATTTAATTCATAGCTAAATAACCGTAGCTCCGATTTAAATAAACTTTATATGTAAATGGGGTAGAAAAATGCCTAGTTCAACATGGTGGCCTTACTTTGCATGTTTAACAACTCTAAAATTGTGTTTAGGGCAGAACAGTACCATACCTAAATATGCATATGGGGAGTTTCCGGAATTGTTGTTCGTTGCTTCCGGCCTTATTTAAACTTGACTAGATAGGTAGTTTTACTTTGCTTCACCCTCTTGCCATGTTAACCAACATTTAATATTGTTGAGTACATAAACGAGATCAAACTAAATAACGTGTCGTGGTGTTTCATCAATAAGCAACTCGTTGCGTATTGAGCTCCACTTAATTTGTAGTGTTGTTTGTTGCACTTTGCCATGCCATGTTTCATTAAACCGGACATGCATCATACTCAATTGTGCATCGTGCCATGTTGTTGTGGTGGTTGTTTACTATGTTGTGTGCTTCTTTTCCGGTGTTTGCTTCTTCGGGTTGGTTCCGATAACGTCGAGGTTGTGAGGATCCGTTCGTCTACGTCCGTTTGTCTTCTTCATGGACTCGTTCTTCTTCCTTGCGGGATTTCAGGCAAGATGATCATACCCTCGAAATCACTACTATCTTTGCTATGCTAGTTTGCTCGCTCTTGCTATGCCAATGCTACGATGCCTACCTTTTGCTTGTCAGCCTCCCAATTGCCATGTCAAACCTCTAACCCACCATGTCCTAGCAAACCGTTGATTGGCTATGTTACCGCTTTGCTCAGCCCCTCTTATAGCATTGTTAGTTGCAGGTGAAGATTGAAGTTTGTTCCTTGTTGGAACATGGAGATGTTGTTCCTTGTTGGAACATGTTTACTGGTTGGGATATCACAATATATCTTATTTAATTAATGCATCTATATACTTGGTAAAGGGTGGAAGGCTCGGCCTTATGCCTGGTGTTTTGTTCCACTCTTGCCGCCCTAGTTTCCGTCATATCGGTGTTATGTTCCCGGATTTTGCGTTCCTTACACGGTTGGGCTATAATGGGAACCCCTTGACAGTTCACCTTAAGTAAAGCTTCTCCAGCAATGTCCAACATTGGTTTTACCATTTGCCACCTAGCCTTTTCTTTCCCTTGGGTTCTGCAGACTCAAGGGTCATCATTTTTTTAAACCCCCCCCCCCCCGGGCCAGTGCTCCTCTGAGTGTTGGCCCGAACTAGAGCCCTGTGCAGCGCCCCCTCGGGGAAACTCGAGGTTTGGTTTTAGTTGTACGGATTGCTCATCTGAGTGTGCCCTGAGAAAGAGATATGTGCAGCTCCTATCGGGATTTGTCGGCACATTCGGGCGGTGTTGCTGGTTTAGTTTTACCCTGTCGAAATGTCTTGTTGTACCGGGATACCGAGTCTGATCGGAACGTCTCGGGTGGAGGTCTATTCCTTCGTTGACCGTGAGAGCTTGTCATGGGCTAAGCTGGGACACCCCTGCAGGGATTTGAACTTTCGAAAGCCGTGCCCGCGGTTATGGGCAGATGGGAATTTGTTAACGTCCGGTTGTAGAAAACCCGAAGTTGACCTTATTTAAAATACATCAACCGCGTGTGTAACCGTGATGGTCTCTTCTCGGCGGAGTCCGGGAAGTGAACACGGTGTTGGAGTTATGCTTGACGTAGGTTGCTATAGGATCACTTCTTGATCATACTTTTATCGACCGTGCTTTGCCCTCTCTTCTCGCTCTCTTTTGCGATTGTAGCCACCATATATGCTAGTCGCTTGCTGCAGCTCCACCTCATTACTCCATCCTTCCTATAAGCTTAAATAGTCTTGATCTCGCGGGTGCGAGATTGCTGAGTCCCCGTGGCTCACAGATACTTCCAAAACCAGTTTGCAGGTGCCTATGTTACCGTGCAGATGACGCAACCAAGCTCAAGGAGGAGCTCGATGAAGATCTTGCCCTTTGTGTTGTTTCGTTCTAGTTGATCAGTAGTGGAGCCCAGTTGGGGTCGATCGGGGACCTTTGTCGCATTTGGGGTTCTTCTTTTATTTTGGTTCCGTAGTCGGACCTTGATTGTATCTGGATGATGTAATGCTTTATTCATGTAATTGTGTGAAGTGGCGATTGTAAGCCAACTATGTATCTCTTTCCCTTATGTATTACATGGGTTGTGTGAAGATTACCTCACTTGCGACATTGCTTTCTATGCGGTTATGCATCGAAGTCGTGCTTCGACACGTGGGAGATATAGCCGCATCGAGGGCGTTACAATCTAATAGACATGTTTGGATTTTAGTCCTTGCAGGGGCAACAACCAGGTGGATGGGGGCACTTCATCTTCGTACCGGTCTTTCGGGCTTCGATCCTCCTCGAGTTTGTCCGTTAGGACGGATTTGACGAAGCTCCGGCATGGATTCCTACCAGATCCTTGGGGTGGTGAGCTTAAGGTTTCTCGCCATGCGTACGCGATCACGAGATTTGATGTCAGATTCTTCATACGATTCAAGGGTTCAACTGGATGACAAAGGCGGCGCCGTTCCTTAAGGGCACATGCAAGAGACCTCCCAGTTGTTATCGAGAAGTTCAGGCCACCTCCGTGATGGTGCATCGACGACTTGTTCTGGCAGTGATAGTGGTCGGTCAGTGGTTTAGGGACCTCGATTTAATTTCTATTATCTTTGCGGTTTGTACTTCTCATGAACCTTTATTGTACACCTGGATTCTTTTCACACAAAAAAGAATCAGTGGGTCATTTTGGCTTTAAAATAATAAAAACATAGCACACAACTCAGATTTCTAACGGTTCTGCTATTTAGAAACTATTGGCACGAACGCCCATTCAGATATGCTTTAAGATTGGTGACTTATTTTAGTAATACCAATACAATTCATATGTGCCAAATGTATTTGGTATTGATAGACCAAAGCCACCCGTTAAAAAATGAATAATATTACCTCAGTGATTTTCAAATTAATTTTAATCAACAATAAAAATCAGAGACCCCAAATTTTGTTTCAAAAAGTTGAAATACAAGTTCCACAAAATTTTATGATATGATTGAATTTTTGAAATATATATATATATATATATATATATATATATATATATATATATATATATGTGTGTGTGTGTGTGTGTGTGTGTGTGTGTGTGTGTGTGTGTGTGTGTGTGTGTGTGTGTGTGTGAAAATAGTTGTGTACTCCTGGGAGTATGTACTTCCGCTCCTCATATACCACATAGATGAATCTTTTATATCTTTTTATTATTTTTAACATACTTCATTAGTAATTATTAGATACCCAACATACTTCGTTAGTAATTATTAGATAATCCAAAATGAGTTTCATGAAAAAATTCAAATGAGTCTATATATTTTTAAATGTTTACGTATATACTGATGTGTTTGTACGTGAAAAAAGTATATTACAAAAAATACGTCGCAAATGCTATTTTTTCAAAAAAAACTCGTATTGACGTATTTTAGAATATTTAATGAAGTATATTGAGAATAATAAAATGATATAATTAATACGTATATGAGGTATATTGAGGATGAGAGTACATACTCCCAGAAGTACAGAAGAGGAGTCCTACTACAAAAGAACAAGAACTCCCAATGCATGCATGGCTTTACAGCAGGCAGCAGAATGAGATTTGGTCGGGAGCAGTGGATGAACTTTGAATCGTTCCAGGCTTCCAGCTAGCGGCTACTAGTTCAAGTCGGTGCATGACTAGGCCAGGTAGTGAATAATTGAGTGATGGGCAGGCTGCATACACAATTTCGGCAAAGCCTTTTGTGGACTGGGAATACGAGAAGAGCCAGCGGTGTGTTGTCGTGGGCCTCACCGGCCTGAGACTATTGTCTGCAGTGGCAGAGGGTGCTCTGCGTACACAATTTCGGCAAATCCTTTTGTGGCCTGGGAATACGAGAAGAGCCAGCGGTGTGTTCGTGGGTCTCACCGGTCTGAGACTATCGTCGGCAGTGGCAGAGGGTGCTAATAAATCCAGGTAAGCTCTCCTAAAATCCTTCCCAACTTATGTAAGGTGGGGGCCAATGCCCCCCCCCCCCCCCGACCAACATAAGGCGAGAGCCAAGAGTACTTCCGTCGTGCACTTATCTACGTCTGCATCTTCCTCCCCTCCCCTCTTCCTCTCATTCCTTCTTTCTCACTCTCCTTGCTCCCGTCTCGCTCTCCGTCCTCCCCTCTCGCTCTCGCCACACAGCTCGCCGTGGTGGACGGGTGGGAAGCCGCAACGCTCGGTGGCCTCGGCCTCCTAGCCGTCGGCGGGGCTGGCTAAGGCGTTGTGCAGTGCCTGCGCCGCCGCCTCGTGCTGCGACGGCAGCGCCGCGAAGAGGAGCGGCGGCGGCGTCACAAGGAGCGGCGGCGGCAAGAAATCGAGGCCAACTTGCCCCGCCACGCCCTCGGCCAGCCGGGTTGGCGTGAGCGGCACAACGCCCTTCGTCCGGCGCGCTCTGTTGTTGTGGATTCAGGCCGAAGCCGTGAAAGAACTCAAGAGGCGAGGAAGGTTTTGCGCTGCGAACTGTTGGAGCTTTTCTGCTTCTCTTTCCTTTTATTCAGAGAACGATCGATCGTGCAGCGAGACTTTCTCAACTACTAAATCGTGCCATCCCACGACCTTGAGCATGCTCCTGTCACTCCTACAACTACGCCACAGATCACACAGACCGCGTCTTCTACTGCTAACAGAAACTTAGCTGAAAACTAGCTGCAAAATAGCAGGTGTCTAGCTGAACCTATACTACGTTATTTCTGAAACTGAAACTTGCGACAGGTGCGGCAGGTTTAGACGAGCTATCAATTCAGCCCCTTAAGCCTGCTGCACCGCGACGACACCAAGCTTCTCCCGCATCTCCACGAACCTGACTCTTCCCAATGCCTTGGTCAGAATGTTAGCGAGCTGGTTGTCAGTGCCAATGTGATCAACTTCTACCTTTCCTTCCTCAATGCACTGGCGGATGTAGTGATACTTGATGTCGATGTGCTTGCTCCGGACGTGATGAACCGGGTTCTTGCTCAGGGCGATCGTAGACTTGTTGTCGATAAGCAGCTGAAACTTCTCCACCGATCGCCCCGTCAGGTCAGCAAGGAGGCGGCTGAGCCACACCCCCTGGCACATCGCCGCCGCAGCAGCAACGTACTCGGCCTCGCACGACGAAATCGCCATGACCTTCTGCTTTTGTGAGGTCCAGGTGACGACGCTGCCGCTGAGGAAGTAGACCACGCCAGAGGTGCTCTTGCGGTCGTTCGTGTCGCCGGCGTGGTCGCTGTCGCTGTAGCCAACCAGGGAGGGTCCGTCCGACCCCCTCTTGTAGCAGCATCCGTAGTGAAGAGTGCTGCGTGAAATATTTGGAAGCGTTCCTACTCCTCGATGAGGAGCCGCGTTGATTTATATTGCGAGAGACAGAACAGCCCTGTCGTGGCTTACAAGAAGAGGAAACCAAGTCGGGAGAGGAGTTGGCTATTTACAGGAATCCTAGCAGGCTACGGGAGAGAGATAGAATAAGGTTGAGATTATATCAAGGAGATAAACACAAATTCTAACACCCTCCCTTAATCTCAACTATCCTACGTTTAGATTCCTCTTGAACTCTTCAAATGGTTTTGTTGGTAGTGCCTTAGTAAATCCATCCGCCACTTGATCTTTGGAAGGAATGAACCGTATCTCAAGTTTCTTTGCTGCAACCCTTTCACATACAAAGTGAAAGTCAATCTCTATATGCTTGGTTCTTTCATGAAACACTGAATTTGCTGACAAATATGTTGCTCCCAAATTATCACACCATAAGCATGAGATGCGATTCTGCTTAATTCCCAATTCTTCTAGTAGTGACTCAATCCAAATAATTTCTGCAGTTGCATTAGCCAAAGATTTATACTCAGCCTCTGTACTTGACTTTGACACAGTGGCCTGTTTCCTGGCACTCCAAGAAATAAGACTAGGACCAAAAAATACTGCAACGCCTCTAGTTAATTTTCTGTCATCATTGCAACCTGCCCAATCAGCATCGGAGAATGTACTCACAAGAGTGGAATTGGAGCATCTGAAATGCAGTCCTGTTCCCATAGTATGTTTAACATACCTTACAATTCTCTTGACAGCTGTCCAATGTGTAGTAGTAGGTGCATGCAGATATTGACAAACCTTATTAACAGCAAAAGAGATATCTGGACGAGTAAGAGTCAAGTACTGCAATGCTCCAAGAGTGCTTCTATACCTTGTGCTATCTCCCTCCTGAAGTGGCTCTCCTTCATATGTTGAAAGTTTCTCTGAGGAGGACAAAGGTGTAGGCGCAGGCTTGCAGTTTTTCATCCCCATGCGAGATAGAAGCTCAGTAACATATTTCTCTTGATTTAGTACTATGCCATGTTGAGTCTTCTTAACTTCAATGCCTAGGAAAAAGTGCAAATCACCCAGATCTTTCAAAGCAAATTCTGAGCTCAAATCATGTAGAAGAGCATTAGTAGCACTTTGTGATGAACTTGCAACTATGATATCATCCACATATATGAGCACAAAGATGACTACTTTTCCCTTGTTATAAATGAACAGAGATGTGTCAGCTTTGGAAGCAATAAAACCAAGATACTTCAGCTGTGAGCTCAACCTGGAGTACCATGCTCTAGGTGCTTGTTTCAAACCATAGAGTGCTTTGTCAAGCTTGCAGACATACTGTGACATTTTCTTATTCTCATATCCTGGTGGCTGCCTCATGAACACCTCCTCTTCCAGAACACCATGTAAAAACGCGTTCTGTACATCTAGTTGTCTTAGACTCCATCCCCTGGATACATGAATGGCTAACACAACTCTTATAGTTGCAGCTTTTACAACGAGACTGAAGGTATCCTCATAGTCTAAACCATAATGTTGTTTAAAGCCCTTTGCAACTAGACGTGCCTTATACCTGTCAATGGAGCCATCTGCTTTCTTTTTGATTTTGTACACCCACTTGCAATCAATAATATTTTTACCTCTTTGGTCAGGCACAAGACGCCAAGTTTTGTTCCTCATAAGTGTAGAGTACTCCTCATCCATTGCTGTCTTCCACTTAGGGTCACCAAGTGCATCAGTTAATGTTGTTGGTTCCCCTGAAATACATAGCATGCCATACGGTATAGTACCATCAGTACGTATTTTTGGATTACGTATACCTTTTTGTAATCTGGTCATAACTCGCAAGGGAGCTTCTTCTTGTTGCATGTGTACAGGGAGTATTGGCGCAGAAGCTCCACTTGCTGCTGCTAAATCTACTGGTGCAGGAGATCCATCTGACGTGTGCGCAGAAGATCCAGTAGATCTCGGTGTGGCCCCCCTGCCACTGGACGCCTGGGAAGCTGCAGGACTTGCAGGCGCAGAGGATCCGCCAGCATGCATACGCACGGGGCGCGAGGAGGAAACAACCGCGCGGCTGGTCCCGCTGTCGGGGGACGCGTCGGTGCGGGGTTGGCCCGCCCAAGAGGCTGGGCCGCCTGGGACGCGATCCAAAAAGGATGTGCGCGCCCGATCCGAGGCCTGCCAGCGGGCAGGAGTACCAGGCGCTGCCAAATCATCACCGGGATCAGCACCAGGTTCGTCTTCTTCTGGAGCATGAAATAACACATCATCTTGAGCGAAATTTTCATGGTTTTGACCGTTTTGAACGCCGTTTTCTTCAGGAACCTGCACAGGCATAAGAGTAGAGGGACTGGCAGGATTATCATCATATTGGTCAGTACAATTGTCTCCCCCGTGATCAAAATTTTGAAGATGTGATGGAAAAAGGAGAATTTCCTTTCGAAGAAGAGCACCGGCATTTGGATGAAGAGATGCAAAGGGAAACATGGATTCATCGAAGACAACTTCTCTAGATATATAAACCCTATCAGTGGGAACATCTAGACATTTAACCCCCTTGTGCATAGGGCTATAGCCTAAAAAAACACATTTTTTTGAACGGAAAGCAAGTTTGCGTGTGTTATAGGGTCGAAGATTTGGCCAACATGCGCAACCAAAGATACGAAGAGATGTGTAATCAGGTGTGACACCAAGAAGCCGTGTAATGGGTGTTTCAAGTTTGATAACTTTGCTTGGGAGCAAGTTGATAAGATATGTAGCAGTTAAAAAAGCTTCATCCCAGAATTTGAGTGGCATGGATGCATTTGCTAGTAATGCGAGTCCTACATCAACAATATGACGGTGCTTTCTTTCAGCCGATCCGTTTTGTTGGTGAGCATGAGGACAAGAGACATGATGCGAAATACCAAGTTTTTGAAAAAAGGAATTTAACTTCTCATACTCACCACCCCAGTCAGTCTGCATAGCAATGATCTTAGAGTTTAGTTTGCGTTCAACAAGATTTTGAAAGTTGATGAAAACTTAAAAGACATCAGATCGCTTCTTCAACAAGTAAATCCAAGTAAATTTACTATAATCATCAATGAAGCTTACATAATAAGAAAATCTACCAACCGAAGTAGGGGCTGGCCCCCATACATCTGAAAAAATAAGTTGCAATGGAGCGGTAGATACACTAGTAGAAATAGGATAAGGTAGCTGATGACTTTTGGCCTGTTGACACGGATCACAAACTGACACAATACTAGACTCATATGAGAGTTTATTTTTGCTAAGAACATATCTAACAATAACTGAAGATGGATGACCCAAACGACTGTGCCACTTTGCTGAAGACGGCTTAGTGACGACATAAGCTTGTTTATTTGACCATGATGACGATGATGATGATGATATGAGTGGATAGAGACCTCCCACGCACCGTCCTCTAAGAATGATTCTCCTCGTGGCTAGGTCCTTTACCAAGAAAAAATAAGGATAAAACTCTATAAGAACATTGTTGTCAAGAGTGAATCGATGAACGGAAACAAGGTTTTTGGATGTTTCAGGAACATGTAAGATATTTTTCAAGTGCAAAGTTTTTACGGGGTTTTTAACAATTGAACTACCAATATGTAAAATTTCCATACCAGAACCACTCGCCGTGTGAATTTGGTCTCCACCATTGTACCTCTCTCGCATCGTCAATTTGTCAAGTTCCCCAGTGATGTGGTTTGTAGCTCCGCTGTCGCATACCAATTGGTATCCACACCATAGGAGACAGCATGTGCCCCCTTTTCCTCCTGATTATTTTCTTCATAGCGCCACCAACATGTGCGTGCACCCCCTGGATGATGCTTAAAGCAAATCTGACACTCAGGGTAGTCATGTTGTTGTTACTGATCACGCCCTTGTTGCTGTTGTGGTTGCTGTCGAGGACGTCCTCTGTAGGCACCGCCTCCACCAGCAGGAGGGGGCTGGCGGTCGCCACGGCCGCGCCCCCTTCCTCCTCGCCCGCGATAGGATCTTCCACGAGCTTGGCCACGGCCTCTGTAAGCCGCGTTTGCAGATGTATGGAAAGTGCCTGAAGATGAATCGCCCAACATCTCCATCCTCTGATCAAAAGCGGAGATTTGGGTGAAGAGGTCGTCCGCCGTGATCAAGTTCTTGACAGCACCAACCGCCGCAACCACAGGATCATAGTCACGGTCTAGCCCTGCAAGAATATAATCAACCATCTCCGGATCTGACACCGGACGGCCAGCAGCAGCTAGTTCATCTACAAGGTTTTTCATCTTCGCCATGAAGGCAGAACTTGACATGGAGCCCTTCTTGGTTGTGGTGATCGCAATTCTCAGGTTTGTGATCCTGGATTGCGACTGAGAGGCAAAGAGATTTGTCACCGTCGTCCATAGCTCGAAGGTAGAGTCCTTCCCGACGACCTGTCCAAGAATTTCTGGAGTCATAGAATTGAGTAAGTATGAGAGGACCTGCTGATCTTTGGCAATCCATGGCCCGTACAGCGGGTTCGGCTCCATGGCCGAAGTTTTGTCCGCCTTGGTGATCTCCACCATCTTGGGGGGAGCAGCATCGGAGTTGTCCAAAAGCCCCGTCACGTGCGCACCTCGCAGGGCTGGGAGCACTTGCGTTTTCCAGAGGATAAAGTTGCCTCTCGCAAGCTTTTCAGACGGGGGCGCGCCGAGGTTGAGGGCGACACCTGTTGACGATGACATGGGGGCGATGCTGATGTGCTTGGTGTTTGATTTTTGTGGCTAGATGTGTAAGGAAGAGGATGCTCTGATTACCATGAAAAATTTGGAAGCGTTCCTGCTCCTCGATGAGGAGCCGCGTTGATTTATATTGCGAGAGACAGAACAGCCCTGTCGTGGCTTACAAGAAGAGGAAACCAAGTCGGGAGAGGAGTTGGCTGTTTACAGGAATCCTAGCAGACTACGGGAGAGAGATAGAATAAGGTTGAGATTACATCAAGGAAATAAACACAAATTCTAACACCGCGGATGTACCTGAGGATCTGCTTCACCACCGTCCAATGGCGCGTGCTCGGCGCCTCCATGTACCGGCTGGTCACGCCCACAGCCAGAGCAATGTCCGGCCTCGTGTTCACGAGGTAGCGCAGACAGCCGATGACGCCGCGGTACTCAGTGGCGTCCGCCGGCGGTGCGCCGTCCTCCTTGCTCAGCTTCAGACACACCTCCACAGGTGTGCTGCATGGGTTGCAGCCGCTCATCCCAACGCGCTCGAGCACCTTCTCCGCGTATCCTCTCTGGCAGAGCGTGATCTTGTCCCGCTCCTGCTTCACCTCGATGCCAAGGTAATAGGACAGCAACCCAAGGTCGCTCATCTTGAATAGGTGATGCATCTCGGCCTTGAACACCGTGATCTCATCGCTGTCAGCTCCAGTGATGATCAGATCGTCGGCGTAGACCCCCACGAGGAGGAGTAAACTGCCTGCGCCGCGTCTGTACACGGCGTGCTCCAGAGGACTGCACGCAAAGCCAAGTTCATGAAGAGAGGCATCGAGTTTGGCGTACCATGCACGCGGCGCCTGTCGCAGGCCATACAGAGCTTTGCTCAACTTGAGGACGGCGCGAGGATCATCGGGATTGACGAAACCCTCCGGCTGTTGGACGTACACCTCCTCCGCCAGGTCGCCGTTCAAGAACGCTGACTTGACATCCATATGATAGACTTGCCAGCCAGCGTGCGTGGCGAGCGCGATCAGTACGCGCACCGTCTCCATCCGCGCCACCGGCGCGAATACCTCGTCGAAGTCCACCCCCTGTCGATGGGCATACCCCTTTAGGACGAGCCTGGCCTTGTGCAAATGCATATGGAACTACCATGGAGTATCGTTGCAGTTTTCCTTCTTAAAAAATTGGAACTACTACAATGCGATGGTAGAAATTTGAGATGTATATGCAAATGCATATGAAAGTGAAACTACCGTGGAGTAACCTTGCAGTTCCATCTTAAAAAGTTGAAACTACTATTCATATATATGAATGAGATGGTTGCAGCCTTGCAGCTGGCTCCGATAAACATATAAGAAAACACTTTCATTAGTCTGTTTCTTCTTAATGGACCAATGTGTAACAATAAGATGGAGTACTACAGTCCATTTTGAGTAGAACGCACGTACTCCCTCCGTTCCAAAATAGATGACTCAACTTTATACTAACTTTAGTACAAAGTTGGGTCATCTATTTTGGAACGGAGGGAGTAGGAAAAAGTTAAAAATGAATTATCATAGGCTGCAAAATGAAATCCACCTCTGTATATATGACCATCTGATTGACCAATATCCAGTATATACATGGAGATGCAATCATGCATTCAAGTGAATGGCGGGGGACATGCCAACATGGCAGTATAGAATTGTCTGCTAGCAGAAGAGATGAAGTCGATCTAGGCCAGAGGTTAAGTAGTGAAGGCATCCCAAGTTGATACTTAGATTAGAAGTTTTCCAATGGCCACCCGTTGACCAAGTAGGAGGGGAAACCCGTTGATCAATTGGTAGCATCTTAAATTATGCAATCATATAACGGATAAGAAGAGAGGGGTAACTAAGAAAACCCTCTTACTATGCATGGGATTTTTCTTCAGAAACTACAGTCCACTGCCGTGAGGTCTTGTTTGCCACATTGCCAAGATTCAGATTTCAGAGTGAGGTCACATTGAAGAATATGCTAGTTATACATGGGAGATAAGGAAAGCTGCATAAAAAAACAGATGGACAACAAAAAACTTTAAAAATTTAAGAATGAAATTTCAGAGCATGTTAATCCAACCTTCACGGTCTAGCTGGGATTGGGAGTATCATGTCGCTCTTGTGCTCTGGATGCTTGCTCTTGTAGAAGAGCACATCATTGACTTCGTTGTAGTTCTCTTCACCAAATTACCTGAATAAAAATGCTACAGTTTAGACACCTAAAATGAGGTCGCCAACACTAACAACTTCTTTGGATGTAGGGGTAATAACATCCCCAGCTGGATCACTTTGTCCGGTTTCAACAGAAGCCTTAGACATATTCTCAGCTGATCCATTTTCCATGTTCTTGGAAGGTGAAGTAAAGAGCTTACGACGGGCGTTCCTAGGGCAGGGGTCCTTGCTGCACATAAACATGAAAGTGTATCAACTGATAGCAGTTAGACAGAACAGATAAAGACATGACAATGCATAAGGTTTATGGGAGTACCCAGGTGGGTTAATCACAAGAGCCTGTCCTTTTCCTTTGCTTGCAGATATTGGTGTATTCATCTGTTTACCACGTAACAATCAGCTAATGCAAAGGAGGAAGCATATGGAGAGGTAACAGTGTATTTACCTCATCGAGAAGTGACCGGGCAAGCGAGGGAGAAGCATGTGAACCATGTACATCTTCAATGAAGGTGTGCATGATGGAATCAGCGCCATGGGTGTAAGAGCAGGTATTCCCTCGACCGAACTATCACCAGAATACGATGATCCAGAAGCATGAGAGGCACCACCAAATCCCAATGGACCAAGCTCAGGTTTGGAAGTATGATCAATTCTGCTAACTTGGAAGGATAGCTGTTGGCTTGTAGCTGCAAAGCTCCTGATGGAAAGACACCACAAGCCTATACTTTTGGGTGACAAGGCGATTAACTTCAATAGGAAGATCGACGCCTCCTATCTGGGCAATGTCATGGATCTCTGAAAACCCTGGGTACTTGTATTGAAGTAAGTTAATGAGCGGCTTGCCAACGGCTGCACTTGCAGGTTTTTCAAAGAACATGAATTCAGCCTCGGCCGTATCACCATTTGCAGAAGTGCAAATACAGTACCGAAACACGACAAAGCTGTTTGACGCTCAAAAGTGGCACGATCATAAAGCAGCATGCCGGGGCGAAAACCTTGCCGGGGTAAAATCTTGCCGGTGTGAAAGCTTGCCGGGTAGAAACATTGCCGGTGTGGAAAGCTTACTCGGATGGAAAACTTGCCGGGTTGGAGGCTGTGATAGTCAATCGAACGAGAAGTTGAAGATGGGCTCAAAAGGTTATTCAGATGATCTCGGATGGAAAAATAATCTACATGGGCTGTCTTCGTCTCGTCGAAACGATCGATTTTTATATAAAAATTGTTCAAATCCGAGTTCGTATACAAAAGTTAGAGCAATCGGAGTGCAGCTCTGTCACGAGGCGAGATGTGGCGCGCCCCACCAGACACATGTCTGACGGGTAGCGCGAGGAAATAGCCTGTGTTGCGAGACCGATCTGACCCTCAAGATGATCTCTGATCATATCACGACTGTATAATATGGTGTCTCTAAAATTAGTATAAGAACTTGGCAGTAAACAAAGTAACATTAAAGCAGTATCTTCCTCTTCATACTTAACCTCCATTGCAGCTAGATCAGATATGATCTCTTTAAATTCTGAAATATGATTCAAAATATTACCTTCCTCGGGTAACCTGTGCAGGAATAATTTTTGCTTCAAATGCATCTTGCTGGTGAGATCTTTAGTCATGCAAATCCCTTCCAGCTTTAACCATAGAGCGGCGGCAGTTTTCTCGCTCCAAACTTCCTGCAAAATATTATTATGCAAATGGAGTTGAATTTTTGAAAAAGCCTTACGATCAATTCTTTTCTCCTCATCAGTCCAGTCCTGAATTCGGTTCTTTTCAAAACTATTCAGTGCTTCATCATAGACGGTCTGTGCCAATAACGCCCGCATCTTGACTTGCCATAGAGTAAACCTTGTGTCACGATCCAGCGGCGGAAGATCGTAGTTCATGACAGCCATGAATATAAATCTGTATACACAAAGTAGTACAAGCCCGTAGAAAAATTCTTGACAGAATTTAATATGCGGATCAAACAACTAAAAAGATGGCACCTAGAACAGTCTTCGGTGGCTGTAGCAATTGACGATGAAGGATAAACCAAACTAGTAATCTAGTGGTACTAGCCAATTCACGTGCTGATGGATCGCTGGTTCAACTTTGTCTTGACTTGAAAAGTAGCAAGCAGTAGCACCTGTGTGGATGTCCTCGGGACTTAAGTTTTTTTTTTTTTTTGAGAATCCTCGGGACTTAAGTGTGTCCAATCAGCGGACAGGCTGCAGCGGAAATTCACGATCTCGGCGACTTGAAGCCCAAAACTGCCTCACATACGATCCATTGTCATACAATTTGTACGACAAGAGACAGGCCCGTTTCCCGAGGTCTGGGCCCACCACACCAGATGAGTCTTGTCGTACAAAGATTGTACTAATTTGATCGTACATATAGCACCGCTCCTTGAAGCCTGTACGCACAACAGCGGCAACTCGCTAGGTCGCGTTGGGAATTGGAGCCTCGGCTGCAGCATGCAGCGAGACCAACCTTTGACTGGACAGATCGTCTGAAGCGGCGCACAACACCCCCGCCAGAAAAACTCTTGAACCCTGTCTGTCTCGGCTTCGTACGACGGCGTAGCAGAAATCGACCCGGATGGATCGCCTGGTCGCGTCGGCGGTGGTGCACACATGGAACCCTAATTCTCTCGTCTCTGATCTCGTATATTCAACTTGGCTCTGATACCACTTATTAGATAATAACGAGAAAAAATGAGACAGAGAGACACGAATTTTTACGTGAAAACCTTTGCAGGAGAAAACCACGGACGCACGAAGGCGCAATCACTATAAGGAGGACTATTACAAGCACGAGACGACATACCGTCTTAGGTGCGACTAAATGGGGTATATATGAGGGGCGACACATAGGAGTCCTTGTTGGACAAGTAAACGAGTTGTACTCATACGCATCGGTACCAACGCAAAGGCCCACACCGTTTGTACTACATCTAGTCCAATACGAAAGAATTTGGATCACAATTTAACAGACCTACCAGGCTACCACGCACAATTTTAAACCATCTACCAGAATTACAAGAAACAGAACAGGAATCACCCACAATACTCACACAGCGCAACACAAACTTGTTTTCATTGCACGATTATCATTACCACAAGTACCACTACCAGCACGAAGAAGATGACTAGATGAGACTACCAAATTAACAAGGAGTACCTCGATCGACTGATCACCGCATCATTGAGCAACAAGGAGTACTAACAAGGACTAACTCGACTGATCACCACATCATTGAGCAACAAGGAGTACTCGCCGACTCGCCGCTCACCTTACCTCACAGGCTCACACAATCTGAGCCTCATCCAGTAGCGGCATGTAATTCCTCGCGGTATAGAACCACTCCTCGTCTACACCGGCGGCCGAGGAGATCATGCGGATCGGGGCGGGGGGGGGGGGGGGGGGGGGGGGGGCTTTGCCCCCATCCCCCCGATTCTCTATCCTTGCAGCCAGCTCACTACTATCTTTCAAAAGTATTGTTCCTCTTTTTTTTGGCGGGCCAAAAGTATTGTTCCTCCATGTAAACAATTAAGGTACCTGCCCATTGTGCATGACAGCCATATAATAGCTTGTATGTAACAGGTCGTCCTGAGCCCGAGAGCACCTACGAAGATGGCCATGCCAACGCGACTATGGTGGTCTCATCATTAGATAAGGGCAAAATTACCTTGAAATGGTGTCTTGCAAGGGATTGTAAGACGAAAGGCGAACCATCAATATTTTACCCTCAATGCTTTTGCTGCCTCATTGCACAGGGAACACCTTGTTTTCATACCATAGGGGGTTGCCAAAAAAAACTGCCCACTCGAAAAATAAGGGTGTGCATTACTAGATTAAAATACTCCCTTTGATCGAAGTTGTACCAAAGTTGCGTCAATTAATTTGGATCCCACGGAGTATAATATTTCATAGTTGAATAAAATAATATGATGATAATTGCATATGGTACATTTTCACTAGTGCATGTCAATGCAAATTGATTCATGGGCCAGTATTGAATATTAAATTATGTTGAGAAAATTAACATTTGTTTGATGATTACGAGAGTGGTTATACCTCAGGAGCATCATGTGGCTTATTGAAAGTGAAATATTCTCCTGCCAGCTGGAAATAGTTGTATGATGCATATATATGTTCTTGTTTGTTATATTTTGTGCATCTAATAGAAGTTTATGTGAACCAAATTTGGTCGTTGTGAAACACTTTTATGAGAAAATAAAATGTGACATTCGAGCAACCTACCCGCAGTCTATTCCAGCTCAAGCGGGCAGACCAACTTCATGTACTCAGGAGCTGGCTGCTGGATGGATATTTGGGTGAATCAGCGCGAGAACACATACACACAGATAATCGCTTATTAGGCTGTTGTCCACTTCATGGAAGAGAGACAAGGAATTAATGTCAAAAAAAAAAACATGGACCAGATTGAGGGCATGCATGTATTTAAAGTGGACTCTTGGAACCGCCTCTACACAGGCTGCATGTTGCAGAACAACGTAGCGTGAGTTTGTTCATGTCGCAGCGTCCGCCTTCTTTGCAATTTGCATTGGTAGCTTAGGCACGATGCATGCGAGCCCGTGGCCGCGGGCCTTCACTCGCGTCTTGGCAGGAAATCTACCGGCCATCTCCTTCCTTCTGTGAAGTGTCAACTGAACCTAATTCGATTTTCAGTCGACTGGTTTCTAGCCATTACCCTTCGTGAATCATGATTAAGCTCTACAATTCGCATCAGAGTCGTCTTGCGATCCCGGCGACCATGTCGGACCCCGGAGAGTACATGCCCACGGCGACCCGCAAAGCAGTCCGGGTGCGTCTGCCCGCTCCCACACCTTGCCGCGAACACGACAGCACTGCCATGGGCGGAGTTGCATGCGTCGGGACAACCAGGTAGTTGTCCACGAGATGGTGGTCCGCGCATCGATAGTGCCTGCCTGCGTGGCTCCGGCACCTCGTTCGACATTCCGGACGCTCATATCTGACAATTACTCCTTCCGTCCAAAAATACTTGTCATTAAAAAAAAGATATATCTAAAACTAAAATACGTCTAGATATATCCCTTCATTTTTATGACAAGTATTTTCGGATGGAGGGAGTACATCGAATGGTTGCTGGTGATGTAGGTCAACTGGAGTCACGGGGCTCTGGGACGCTGTTGAGGGAACCAGCTAAAGGTGTGTGACGACAAGGTGGCCCACTGTATGATCCTGCGCGCTGTCCCTCCGGAGATGCTGAGCGCTCTCGTTGTAAGAAGACAAACAAGGAAGCGCGGGAGACCTTGGAGGTCATGCGCCCTAAGGCTGCTGCCAATGCATGGGTGATTAGATGAGGTGCTAAGCAGTGGCGGAGTTAGGATTTGAAATCAGGGTGGTGCTTCTAAAAGAATTGATAACGAATGTGACATGTGAACATTTCTAGTAATTAGCAATATCATATACAAATAGATCAAAAATGTAGTCCTAAAAACATCGACAAGGTTATTTGTTGAACCGTAAATAAAATTGAACATATTAAAGTCCCTGGCTACCTGACTTCGGTCTCTGGATAAACTGAAATCAGGGGCTGCTGCACGCCTCTGGTCTTCAGACTCTAGTGAATCCAAGGAGCGCGAAGGCTAGATGAGCTGCTGGGTCTGGACAAATTCATACATGTACCAAAAATCTTGTCAAATTCGATGCAAATATGTCTAAATCAGAGATCAAGTGAGCAACCATGGGGGATGGGTGGATCAGGGGATGGGTACCTTTCTAGAAAGGAGACGGGCACAACACCTGAGCGGATTGGGCGGCTCCGGCAGTTCTGTTAACAGGGAGGCTCAGCGTGCTACTGCGCACCTGCGCAGACAGCAGTCGCCGGGCGGTGGGAGGGCAGGCAGGCCGCGGGCGTCATGGCGGTCCGGCGGTGGCTTCGGGCGGCCGGGCGGGCTGGCGGCGGATCAAAGTCTGAGCAATCGCCCTGGACTGGGTTGACCCCTGTGCGTCGCTACGCTCGGGACAAGCAGACGACCAGCATAGGCTGCTTGTTGGGCTTCTTTTTTCCCAGGCCCATCTCCTAATAAGCTATACTATATAGGCCAGCCAAAAATCCCAGGGTGGGCCGCGGCCCACCTTGTCTATCCTGTAGCTCCGCCCCTAGTGCTAAGCACATTAAGGGGTGTTTGGTTCAGGGACTTTTTAGTCCCAGAGACTAGAAAAAGTCCCTAGAAACCAAACAGAAAGGACTTTTTCTACAGGGACTAGAAAAAGACTCTACTAGAGAGTCTTTTTTGATTAGTCCCTGGGACTAGAAAAAGTTCTAGGACTTCTGAACCAAACACCACCTAAATAGCTTAGCAACTATACTCCCCAATGTATAGGTGCTTAGCTTATGGTTGCTAAGCTTGTTTCATTTAATAATTTAGCAACTAAAGCTCTTCATGTATTGGTGGGCTTCTTTTTTTTAAATGTTTTGCCTTGGTTCACGCGCTTAGCATTATTTCTTTCTGAGGTCATCACACTCATCTCTATCCTCTTAAATAACTTGCCACATCAGATTTTTTTTACCAACGTGGAAGGCTTAGCACATATACAAGGTGGAGCATTGGGAAAGGCCTAAGACAACATCTACGCACGGAATTCGAACAGAACGCCTTTCACGACGGAAAGACGCTCTAAGCATTCAGCATGCACATCACAAGTCTGGTGAACCAGGTGCATGCGCTCAGGGTCACCATTTAGGAGGTACGTGTGGTACTGAAAGTTCTGCGAGTCGTTCCTTCCCATTAGGCTAGTCATAGTGGGGGCAACTTAGATAGTAACTTAACACATCCTAAGACAATTTTGCTTATGTGGCAAGTATTTAATGAGAAAAGAGGTGTTTGTGGTAACATAATATGTTACTATAACATAGCGCTTCCCGAGACAAAATGAGTCTATGAGCTAATAAATGAAGCCATCTATGACACTATTAGTATGTTACTTTGCACTATAAAGATAATAACTTAGACTAATGTCATATGCATGACACTAGTCTAAGTTACTCCCTACTATAACCAGCCTTATGCACAAATCGCAGAGGCAGTTGAGACCCTTCTGGACCTAAGCACGGTGTGCGTGGAGGAGCTGATTGGTCGCCCACGGACGCCGGAGGAGCGTTGTGGGGTTGCCATGCCACATCCCAATGGCGGACAGCTTCTCATCACATAGCAACAGTGGGACCCACACTGTTGGGAGTGCGAGCAGGGACAAAGCTCGGACAGCAACGGAAATGGCTAGAACCGTTGGCGCTGGAAGCCGCAAAAAACAGAGGCACGACAACGACTTTCGTGCGCCGGGCAACAGATGGAACTGTGATGGCATCTTCGGCGCGCGTGACGGCACGGACAACATCAAGCGCGACATCTCCAAAGTAAAGTACTACAACTGCAACAGCCCTCTTCACGCGAATCAGTTGCCGCACATTCATGTTGGTCACATCCGCTCTAGATCATCTTAAGAGTGCGCCACCAACCATCCTACTCGTCGCCATCGTCGACGAGGCCAAGCGTTGGGTGACCGCCGGTGCAAAGAAATTAGGGTGTATTTTTGCGGGCGAGTAATTGTTATGCCGTATCTATGGGTGTATTGTAAAACTCTAAACTCTATTCTCTTTTTATTTAATAGATGAGGCAAATCTTTTACCTTCGTTTTAAGAAAAAAAAACAGTCGCTCTAGAGCGGAGGTGACTCCACGACGCTAATGTCGGCTAGAGCTGACACAACCAAAGCGTCCCTTGACCTGCTTTGACCCTTTCAAGGGAGGGGCGGACTGACTGACCTCATCTGCTGTCCAGACCCCATCATTTTCGAATGAAACTCTATCTTGTTAATTGGAAAGCTATATATTCCGCACGAATGTTAGGCTGTCATAAGGTTCTTTAACTTTTTCGATAGAAATATTAAGTCTCTGGTTTACAAAGTTAATTTCCTTTTGTATATCTTTTCCTAATTCTTGAACTACTCTTTTTTTGTTTAATAAATTTGACAATCCAATATGGATTGTGAGGTGGACCGTATCGATTTCTTTTCGGATTCACTCCCTGATAATAACTTCACTAACGTCATTACCGGCGTCACTGTCACCCGACCGATCCGTCAATCCACAGGCTGCCGCCATGATTGTCCCGTCCCGGGAGGAATACCGGGATAAACAAACAAACAAACAAACAAACCCGAGGCCGAGGCCCCCGAACGCGCACGTTCCTTCTTATTAAACAGCTCTTGATGAGCCAGCTAGCCCCCATCCAAAACAAGTGCACAAGAGCATGTCGGTGACCTCTGGTCTGCATGCGCCGCGTCCCATGCGTCGTCAACCTCGCATATATATTTCTCCTCCGCCTCACTTGTTCCCCATCAGTCCATCACTTCAAACAACACCCACGGCCATCACCCAGCTCAACACAGAGACGAGGAGCTCAGCAGCGCTCTCACTTCGGACCACGCCCACGATCAGCTCTCAGCGGCAGCGGGCACACACTCACGCGCGCGCGCAGATGACCTTCAGCTTATCGGCGACGATGGATGCGAGCCAGGAGTGCATGATTCGCTTCGACGGCCACTTCGAGTTTGAGGACTCATCGACCGCCGAGCCGCCGCAGCAGCCATTCGTCGTTCGGGCCATCTCGCCCGAGCAGGAGCACAGCCGAGCGCCATGATCAATACAATGGCAACATATTCCACAACAGCTTTATAGGAAGGATCCACACTTCGAGCTTTTTGATATGCCTGTTCAAGATTGCCTTTTCTCAATTAGAACATTAGGCCCCGTTCCATTCAAAGGATATTTGTACGAGTCTCATAGGAAAGTCAGTCCTCTGGAAAGTTTCCCTTTCATGGTGTTCGGAACCAATAAAAGATGAACAATGTTTTGAAGGAAACTAGCAAAACCGCCCGTGCGTTGCAACGGGAGAAAAAAAATCATAATCTTCAATGACCATGACCGCAATTGCCGCATCACCGAGAAACACTATTACTCTCATTTTCATGAACCGTGACCAATTTTTGAAAATCATGACATTTTTTTAAACTCGTGAGCATATCTGAAATCATGAATATTTTTCAAATTCGTCAACATTTTTACAGATTTTCGACCATTTTCTAAAAATCATGAAACATTATATTCATGAACATTTGACATTATTTTCAAAACATTTTAAAACAAATTGTGAACATTTTTTAAAAAAAATTCTTGAATAGGTGAACATTTCTGAATAGACAAACATTTTTTTGGAAATTGCTGGCACAATTTTTGAAATCCACACATTTTCTATTTAACGATTTTTTTTTGAAATGCATGATCATTTTTTTTGAATTCGTGAATATTTTATGAATAAATAAACTATTTTGTATGTCACGGACAATTTTTAAATTTTAGGATATTTTTCAGTTCATGAACATTTTTTTGATTGGCGAAATTTTATTCAATTTCATTAACATTTTATAATAAATGAACTTTTATAAAATCATGAACATTTTTTGATTTCACGAACATTTTCTTTCAAAATTACGATCATTTTTTAATATTCGAACTTTTTAGAAACAGCGTACACACTTTCTGAATCCACAAATATTTATGAATTATTAAATAGTTAGTTTTAAAATTCGTATATTTTTATTCTTGGAACTTTTTTGAAGTCCCAAAATTATTTACAGTATAAAAAGAAAAAAGAAAATAAAAACAAAAATAGGCCGCCCTGACATGGGTTGGCCCAAATAGGGGCGCCTTGTCTTCTCCAAGCGCGCAGAGTGTAGAATAAAACAGTCCTACTGTACGGGCCGGCATAGGTGGCATAGATGGATAATATTTTGCAAACTTTTGGAGAAATTTCGGTGTCCTAATATCCCTTTATTATTCGTTAAAGATTTCATTTTTTTGTGAGGGAGGTAGAGATTTCTTGGCCATACAGATTTCGGGTGATTCCATAGGATTGAAAAAAAATCAGCCACGAGCCAATGTTATTCAGCAAGAGAAGACGCTTGAGGTTGCAGACGAAAGAAGATCACCGCTTAGCCAAATAAAAAATAGATATTTTTTCTTTTCATGTGTGTTTTCGCATTGATGTGAACGCTCCGTCCTCCAGTTTCTTCTATGGTTTCCTGTGTAATCTCATTCATACTGTATGTTTTATTGCTACTCCCGTATTTCTTTGTATATCTTCGTTCCGAACAGGCCCTTAAGAGCAACTTCAATGGGACGATTCATTTCGTTCGCCGCCGTCCGTTTGGGTCAGTATGGACAGAAAAATCGGCCCAACGCGCCGACCCAAATGGACGTGCGTCCGTTTTTCGTCCGTGGGTGACCCTTTTCCGGCCCAATTTTGTGCCGGATTTGCATCGGCGCAGACATGAAACGGACGCGCGCGCGCCTACTCCTCTTCCTGGGCCCGCCGGTCGGCGGAAGCCAGCACCATTTCCCCTCATTTTCTCCCAAAACACTCCCGCCCGCGTGCGCTCCCGCCCCCAACCAGCCATGGGCAACGCCATCGACCTCGACGCCGCCGCCGGCCTGGCCTCCCTCGCCTCGTCCGGTGTCGCCGCCCCCTTCGGGAAAGGCAAGCCTCGTGCCCCGCGCAAGACCGCCGCCGCGACCAACCCAAAGAAGGCGCTGACGCCCGAACAACAGGTAAGGGAGTCGGTCAAGAGGAAGGGCCGGAGGCATGCCGCAGACGCGAGGGATGAGACCGCCGCGCAGGCCGCCGTCATCGCCGCCGCGCAGCAGGAGGTCACCAACGCCCGCGTCGCGACGGCAATGAGGGAGGCGCTCTACATGCTAGGGTTAAACCCTAGCCAGCACGGCCTCGTCCAAGCCGCCGTTGCCGCGGCCAACACCGGCTTGTCGGCGTTTCCTCGGATGGCGCTGCCCGACTGGCCCCGCGCATCGGCTTGCAACCCGATCCCCGCCTTCCACGTCTACCCGCAGGGCTCCCGCCTCTCCGGGGAGTGCTCGCCCGACGTGAGCGTGGCCGCGCCTTCCATGCCCGCGCCCGCGCCCGTCGACCTCAACGCCACCCCAGTGGTCGGTGGCTCGTCATCCGGCGACACGAGGAAACGCGCGCGGCAGACGCCGGCGGGCGGGCTCCCAGACGCCCGCAACCTGTTCGAGGAAATGCCGTCCGCCGTCGACGAGGACTACATGCAGAACCTCATCTTCGAGGGCGGTGCGCCGGCCGCTGGCTACGATCCCGACGAGACACAAAGCCAGGACGGCCGCGGGGCGTTCACGCCGGCCGTTGGCTATGATCCCGATCAGGCGGCCTTCATGCGTGATCAGGTCGGCATCGACCTAGACGGCTTCCCCCTCGACCATGAGTTCCCGAACGACTACGGGCTAGAGGAAGAGGATGAGTGCGACATCGAAGTGGAGCCTTTGTTCGAGGACGAGCTCGCCAACCAAGCCGCTGGTCCTAAGCCGAAGCGCAAGAGCAAGCGCACGAAGGCGTACAAGGCGGCCGAAGACAAGCTTCTTTGCGAGTGTTGGCGAGACATTGGACAAGACCCCAAGACGGGCGCCGAGCAAAAGCATTCAACCTTTTGGATTCGTGTCCACCGAGAATTTCATGAGCGCAAGAAGTTTCCACCTTACCAATTTGTGAGCACGTGCGGGTGGGTCACCATTTTCAAGCGGTGGAGGGTGATCCGACAAGAGTGAAACAAGTTTTGCGCCACTCTTGAGAGCGTCAAGGCCCGCCCCGTGAGCGGCATCGGCATGCAAGACATGGTATGCTAGCAAGCAAGCCGCCCTCTTTTGTGTCATCAAGTTCATCCTTCGCGTGCTCATTTGCATATCACTTGCCCATATGCTTGCATGAGAACATTTTGTAGGCATTCCAAGCTTTGGAGGCATTCAAGGTTCAACACAATGGCAAGTGCTTCAACCTCTCCTGTTGCTATCGGGTCATCAAGGACGAGGAGAAGTTCAAGACGCAATATGCCGCACTCAAGGCACGTGGGGGGAAGAAAGCCGTGGAGGATGTTGGGGAGGGCGAGCCGGCACGGCTGCGGGGGAAGACCAACTCCAAGAAGGAGGACAAGCGAGATGCGGCCACCAACGCCTTGATCGCAAGCATGGACGGCATAATGAATAAGAAGGACTCAAGGGAGGAGGAGCGCCGGCGTTTCAAGGCGGAGCAAATGGATGCTTTCATGGAGATCCAAAGGAGGAGGCTTGATCTGGACGCCGAGAAGTAAGCCAAGATGTTCGAGCTAGAGGCAGAGAAGCAAGCCAAGATGCTAGAGATCGAGGCCGCCAACGCCAAGACCAAGGCGAAAGAAGTGGCTCTCGCGAGCATGATGACCGGGGTGGAGATCATTAAGGTGGATCTCAACACCGTGTCGGCAAGGAAGAGGCCGTGGTTCGAGAAGATGCAGGCCGACATGCTCAAGTTCGACGACGAGTGATCTATGGCGGCAAGCGCCATCTTTTCCGTATGCCGGCAGGTGTGCCGGCATGACCATGGGAGCCGTGATGGCGTGGTCGAACTGAAGTCCCACCCTTTTTGTGTGTTGGCATGTGTGCCGGCCGGCTGGCGAGTGCGCCAACATGAACTGTGGTGATATTTTCTAAAGCTGACATTGTATGCCGGCGCCGACATGGTGCCGGCATGAGACATGGCCGCTGGCATGATCGGCCGTGAGGCTTTTTTTATTGAAAAATTGATTGCAGACATGAAATGAGTCGGCGGGTTGGGCGCACTGCCGACCCAAATGCAAAACTGGATGGACGCCGGGCGGGCGGCAGACCCAAACAAATAAAAAACGGATAAATGCGCCGTCCGTTTGAGTCGGTCCGTTAGAGTTGCTCTAATGAACTAGATGATACCCCGCACGTTGTTGCGGGAATATTTTGCAACATATTTCAATGTGACTCGTTGTATGAAACATGAATATTTGAAGTAATAATATAAAAAGCTAACAATAAAAATAAATAGTATAATTTATTGTGCTTGATTACTATATAGTTGTAAAATGTTTATTTAATGTATATAGCATAATAGAATGAAAACCCTCATGTATGTTACATGTTGAGATAAGTCTTTTTTTCATGCATATCATGATGAAGTGGCATGCTTGCATGTTGAGAGACATAAAATAGTGGGGGTGGGCCTTTTTTGATGCATGTTGTGTAATGATGTGGCATGCTTGCATGTTGAGAGAAATAATTAGTGAAAGCTAGCTATTTAGATATAGAAGATTGGTCGTCAATCGAAAAATAAGAAAACCATCTAGAAGAAGCACACTTCCAACAAAACCAGCTAGCCGACCTCTCACGGCCAACCCCCTGAGAACCAAGCGTCCCTTGACCCGCTTTGACCCTTTCAACCAACGGACGGACCGACGTCATCTGCTGTACAGATCCCATCCCTTCCAAATCCCACTCTCATTTTCCACTAACGTCATTACCGGCGTCACCCTCACCCGACCGATCCGTCATGTCCCGTCCCTGGAGGACATGATAACCGGGATAAACAAACAAACAAACCCGAGGCCCCTGGACGCGCACGTTTCGCACGCCATCCCCGTTGGCCTTAAAAGGCTCTGGATGAGCCAGCTAGCCCCCATCCAAAAGAAGGTCGGTGAGCTCTCTTCTGCATGCGCCGCGTCCCCTCCGACGTCGACCGGAGCGTATATATTTCTCCCCCGCCTCACTTGTTCCCCATCATCGCTTGAAACGACAAACACCAAGCCATCACCCAGCTCGAGAGGAGCTCTCACTGCAGAGTTCAGACAGCACCCACAGACCACAGTCAGTCAGCTCTCAGCCCCGGCCTCAGCTCAATCAGCAGGAGTAGGAACGCCCACGAGCAATGGATGCGAGACAGGGGTACATGATTCGGTTCGACGGCCACTTCGAGTTCGAGGACCCGTCGACCGCCGAGCCGCCGCCGCCTCCGTTCGCGGCCAGGGCGATCTCGTCTGAGCAGGAGCATACCGCCATGGTCGCCGCGCTGCTGCACGTCATCTCAGGGTACACCACGCCGGTGCCGGACTTCTTCTTCCCGGCGAGCAAGGAGGTGTGCACGGCGTGCGGGATGGATGGGTGCCTCGGGTGCGAGTTCTTCGGCGCGGGGGCCAGGCCGGCGATCGCACCGAAGGCGACGGTGGGCGGGCCGCAGAGGAGGCGGAGAAACAAAAAGACCCAGTACCGCGGCATCAGGCAGCGACCGTGGGGCAAGTGGGCGGCGGAGATCCGCGACCCGCGCCGCGCCGTGCGGGTGTGGCTCGGGACCTTCGACACCGCCGAGGACGCCGCCAGGGCCTACGACCGCGCCGCCGTCGAGTTCCGCGGCCCGCGCGCCAAGCTCAACTTCCCCTTCCCCGAGCAGCAGCAGCAGCAGCAGCTGGGCGGCAGCGGCAATGCCGCGGCCAAGTCAGACACGCGCTCGCCCTCGCCGTCGCCCAGCAGCGCGGACGGGGAGGAAACAGAGGAACGGCTCTGGGATGGCTTGCATGACTTGATGAAGCTAGACAAGAGCGAGCTCTGCTTACTTTTTCCGGTGGGGGTCAACAACACCCTGGAAATGTTTCCCGCGCCGGGAAAGAAACGACCCGTGGCCGATCTAGCGGGTGTCATGGCAAATGTTTGCTAGCAGTTACGTAGATTAGTGTCAGCGTGCGTTTGTCTCCTCTCAATCAACACACATGCACATTAAGGACAGTAGATCCTGCTCACTTCGTGGTTAGCACGTGTCCTACCTTCGGTTGTAAGTAATTCCGTATAGATAGGCACCCGATCAATGGAAAAGTTGTGTTGAATCATACTCCTCTTTCATGTAGTATGTGCTTAACACGAATGCTATTTTGGGATTATTTGTTGGAACTATTTATACCACGTACTCTACGTAGTGCTGTACGTATGTGCTTGGCGTCTGCAAATACAAATCTTAGCTCCTTGGTGCGGCGACAGAGTACTACCGTGCCAGCTGTTACTTCAACGGGAAGAGATTTTGATATTGTTGACGTTGACTACAGTCTAAAGGATAAACAAAACTAGTCCGATCTGTTTTCTTTTTTGGAATGTTGAAACTAGTCCGATCTGTCGTGGACGCCCCGCGCTCTGGGCGGGCTGTCTCCGGTCTGTCACCGTCGCTTTCACCCCGGGCGTCTCGTCAGCGAGAGCGAGTCGCCTCCACTCCGAGGCAGAAATCACATATTTGACATGAGGTACAAATCAAATCACAAACTGATCTCGTTTTAAAAAAATTTCACTCTGCTGACCCTTTCATATGGCGCCGCCACACACTACTATGCAGCGCCTCTTTCTTGGGCGTCGCACCTCCTGCCAGCGTGGCAGCCCTGGTCCAGTTGCGGCCCCACAGACAGCACTGCAGCGCCTCAGACTTAGGCGCCACATTTGTAATGTGCAGCGCCTAGCTCTTGGGCGCTGCACAGTGAGTTAAAGCGCATCGGCCCAGTCCGGCCAGGCAGTTCTTCTCCCTCTCCGCTCTCTGGACAGAGAGCAGCGGCGGCACCCCCATCGAATCCCCCCCACATCCCTATCAGATCTGAAGATTTGATCCGTGGGTTCGATCTCCAATCCATCCTACTAGGTAAACTCATCCGTTCCCTTTCTTTTCCTCCGTAAATTTGTTGCCATTTTAGAGATTTGTCCAAGATTTGATGGAACCCTTGATTTGCTTGATTTGCTTGATTTAGGATGTGTAGTCATAGTGGTAGTATCGTAGTGTTGTTGCTTAGTTCACAATATATAGTTCTTGTTAGTGAAACCCTAGATTGTTTTGTTTATACATACGAGATACCTATTTATATAGATAACAATGAGATGTTGAGTTTTGTAGAGATATATGATCTGTTTTTTTAGATATATATTAGATGTTGATTTTATTTGAAATATTAGATGTTGAGTTTATTTGAACACATATGGCATATTCATTGTGTGAGAAGGAGATGTTGAGATTCTTGTAATTGAACACGTATTAGTGTAGGGGAACGTTGCAGAAAACAAAAATTTTCCTACGGTTTCACCAAGATCCATCTATGAGTTCATCTAGCAACGAGTGATTGGATTGCATCTATATACCTTTGTAGATCACGCGCAGAAGCGTTCAAAGAATGGGGATGAGGAAGTCGTACTCGACGTAATCCAAATCACCGGAGATCCTAGCACCGAACGGACGGCACCTCCGTGTTCAACACACGTACGGTCAGCGTGACGTCTCCTCCTTCTTGATCCAGCAAGGGGGGAGGAGAGGTTGATGAAGATCCAGCAGGACGACGGCGCGGTGGTGGATGCAGGGCGTCACCGCAGCAGGGCTTCGCTGTTATACTGCGAGAGGGAGGGGTGTAGCAGGGGAGAGGGAGGCGCCAAGACTCAAGGGTGTGGCTGCCCCCTCCCTCCCCCCCTTTATATAGGCCCCCTAGGGGGGTGCGCCGGCCCTACGAGATGGGATCTCCTAGGGGGGGGGGGCGGCGGCCAAGGGGTGGAGTGCCCCCCAAGCCAGGTGGGGCGCCCCCCACCCTAGGGTTCCCAACCCTAGGCGCATGGGGTGGGCCAAGGGGGGCGCACCAGCCCACTATGGGCTGGTTCCCCTTCCCACTTTGGCCCATGGGGCCCTCCGGGATGGGTGGCCCCACCCGGTGGACCCCCGGGACCCTTCCGGTGGTCCCGGTACAATACCGGTGACCCCCGAAACTCTCCCGATGGCCGAAACTGCACTTCCTAAATATAATTCTTCACCTCCGGACCATTCCGGAACTCCTCATGACGTTCAGGATCTTATCCGGGACTCCGAACAACTTTCGGGTTACTGCATATTCATATCTCTACAACCCTAGTGTCACTGAACCTTAAGTGTGTAGACCCTACGGGTTCGGGAGACATGTAGACATGACCGAGATGGCTCTCCGGTCAATAACCAACAGCGGGATCTGGATACCCATGTTGGCTCCCACATGCTCCTTGATGATCTCATCGGATGAACCACGATGTCGAGGATTCAAGCAACCCCGTATACAATTCCCTTTGTCAATCGGTACGTTACTTGCCCGAGATTCGATCGTCGGTATCCCAATACCTCGTTCAATCTCGTTACCGGCAAGTCACTTTACTCGTACCGTAATGCATGATCCCGTGACCAGACACTTGGTCACTTTGAGCTCATTACGATGATGCATTACCGAGTGGGCCCAGAGATACCTCTCCGTCATACGGAGTGACAAATCCCAGTCTTGATCCGTGTCAACCCAACAGACACTTTCGGAGATACCCGTAGTATACCTTTATAGTCACCCAGTTACATTGTGACGTTTGGTACACCCAGAGCACTCCTATGGTATCCGGGAGTTACACGATCTCATGGTCTAAGGAAAAGATACTTGACATTGGAAAAACTCTAGCAAACGAACTATACGATCTTGTGCTATGTTTAGGATTGGGTCTTGTCCATCACATCATTCACCTAATGATGTGATCCCGTTATCAATGACATCCCCATGTCCCGGTACCGTACCGCACCTGATGTGTGCCTTGCCACATATCTGGCAAGAGGGTACAAAGGTAATCTAGGAGTAGATCACCAGATAGCGGTCTAAATTATCCTTAGAGGAATAAGGATATGTTTCTCGGTTATGGAGGTGATAAAGAGTTCGTCGTAAAGAGTTACGTCGATGCAAGCTTAACACCTATCCGGATAGCTCTGAGTAGAGATATCGGATACGTATAATGGAGCAACAATTTAGAATAGCTCCAAGTAGAACAGTTATTTGAAATGGCTCCAAATATAGCGTAGTAGCTGCATCTAAAAGATGACATAGAGATTTGCGAAGTACATACGGATCTGAAAGATTCAGACCCGTTGACTATAACATCTCTCACAAGCATAACATGATCAAACCCAGAACTCATCGAGTGTTAATCACATGGTAATGTGAACTAGATTATTGACTCTAGTAAACTCTTTGGGTGTTAGTCACATGGGGATGTGACCTTGAGTGTTAATCACATATCGATGTGAACTGGATTATTGACTCTAGTGCAAGTGGGAGACTGTTGGAAATATGCCCTAGAGGCAATAATAAATTGATTATTATTATATTTCCTTGTTCATGATAATCGTTTATTATCCATGCTAGAATTGTATTGATAGGAAACTCAGATACATGTGTGGATACATAGACAACACCGTGTCCCTAGTAAGCCTCTAGTTGACTAGCTCGTTGATCAATAGATGGTTACGGTTTCCTGACCATGGACATTGGATGTCATTGATGACGGGATCACATCATTAGGAGAATGATGTGATGGACAAGATCCAATCCTAAGCATAGCACAAGATCGTGTAGTTCGCATGCTAAAGCTTTTCTAATGTCAAGTATCATTTCCTTAGACCATGAGATTGTGCAACTCCCGGATACCGTAGGAATACTTTGGGTGTGCCTAACGTCACAACGTAACTGGGTGGCTATAAAGGTGCACTACGGGTATCTCCGAAAGTGTCTGTTGGGTTGGCACGAATCGAGACTGGGATTTGTCACTCTGTGTAAACGGAGAGGTATCTCTGGGCCCACTCGGTAGGACATCATCATAATGTGCACAATGTGATCAAGGAGTTGATCACGGGATGATGTGTTACGAAATGAGTAAAGAGACTTGCCGGTAACGAGATTGAACAAGGTATCGGGATACCGACGATCGAATCTCGGGCAAGTATCGTACCGCTAGACAAAGGGAATTGTATACGGGATTGATTAAGTCCTTGACATCGTGGTTCATCCGATGAGATCATCGTGGAACATGTGGGAGCCAACATGGGTATCCAGATCCCGCTGTTGGTTATTGACCGGAGAGTCATCTCGGTCATGTCTGCATGTCTCCCGAACCCATAGGGTCTACACACTTAAGGTTCGGTGACGCTAGGGTTATAGAGATATTAGTATGCGGTAACCCGAAAGTTGTTAGGAGTCCGGATGAGATCCCGGACATCACGAGGAGTTCTGGAATGGTTCGGAGGTAAAGATTTATATATGGGAAGTCTTGTTTTGGTCGCCAGAAAAGTTTCGTGCATTATCGGTATTGTACCGGGAGTGCCGAAAGGGGTCCGGGGGTCCACCAAGGGGGTCCACCTGCCCCGGGGGGCCACATGGGCTGTAGGGGTGTGCGCCTTGGCCTATATGGGCCAAGGGCACCAGCCCCAAGAGGCCCATGCGCCAAGAGATAAGGGAAAGAAAGAGTCCTAAAAGGGGAAGGCACCTCCTAGGTGCCTTGGGGAGGATGGACTCCTCCCTGGCCGCACCCTTCCTTGGAGGAAGGGCCAAGGCTGCGCCCCCCCCTCTCCCTTGGCCCTATATATAGTGGGGGGAAGGGAGGGCAGCCGCACCTAAGCCCTGGCGCCTCCCTCTCCCTCCCATGACACATCTCCCTCCTCCCGCAGCGCTTGGCGAAGCCCTGTTGGAATCCCGCTACTTCCACCACCACACCGTCGTGCTGCTGGATCTCCATCAACCTCTCCTTCCCCCTTGCTGGATCAAGAAGGAGGAGACATCGCTGCTCCGTACGTGTGTTGAACGCGGAGGTGCCGTCCGTTCGGCGCTAGGATCATCGGTGATTTGGATCACGACGAGTACGACTCCATCAACCCCGTTCTCCTGAACGCTTCCGCGCGCGATCTACAAGGGTATGTAGATCCACTCCTCCCTCGTTGCTAGATGACTCCATAGATAGATCTTGGTGACACGTAGGAAAATTTTGAATTTATGCTACATTCCCCAACAGAACTTGGCCAGCGCTGGGTACCCAAGGATGGCGTTGTACGGCAGGCGAATGTGAGCAACGTCGAAGTCGATGAGCTCGGTGCGGTAGTTGTCGCGTACCCCGAAGGTGACAGGGAGGCGGACCTTCCCAATCGGGACCGTGGAGCCGTTGGTGACTCCGGAGAAAGGCTTGGTTGGCTGAAGCTGGTTGTAGGGCACTTGGAGATTGTTGAATGTTTCCACAGACAGGACGTTGAGCCCTGCCCCGCCATCGATGAGGGTCTTGGTGACCACCACGTTGCTGATGATTGGGGAACAAAGCATCGCGAGGACTCCGGCTGTGGCCGCACACTTGAGCTGATCTGCTGAGCTGAACGTGATGGCGCACGCCGACCACCTGAGAGGGCGCGTGGCTTCGAGCTTGGGGAGGACTGCATTCACTTCGCGGGCGAACTGCTTGAAGATGCGTTGAGAGGCTGGGGCTTGAGCCCTACCCAGGATGCAGGCAATCGCGCGCGGCTCCTGGAAGCCCCCAGCCCCTTCGTCCTGATGGCAGTCCTCGTTTCTCCTTGGCTGCGGCGGCAGCAGAGGGAGGCCTGCGTTGCCTGGCGGGCGATCCTCACGAGGCTGATCCCTCCAGTCTCCCTCGCGAGGCGGGTCTTGCCATCGATCCTTGCAAGGTCGATCGCGCCACCCTTGGCGTGGGCAGCGGTCTTCCCAGCGTCCTGCGTTCCTTCCTCCTCCTCGACCGTAGCCCCTGGTGTGGAGGTCGTGGTACACACAATACCGACTGCCCTTGGAAGATTCGGGCTGATCTCTGCCCCGCTTGGTGTCTGGTTCTGCCGCGAGCACGGCAGCCCCCTTGCGCTTCACATCCTTGGCCTTGGGCTTCTTATCTTCTGGGTCCGCGGCAGGCAGCTCGAGGAGGGAGAGACGCCATTCTTCAGCCCTGGCGCACTTGGTTGCCAAGTTGAACAACTCCAAGGAAGTGCACAGGTCTTCATGCATCGCCAGCTCCTCCTTCATCTTGACGTCGCGCACGCCGTCGGAGAAGGCTGAGATGATGGCCTCCTCGGTCACCTTAGGAATCTTGAGGTGTGTGTTGTTGAAGCGCTGGATGTACTTCTGCAGGGTTTCTCTGGGTTGTTGCTTGATGCGGCGCATGTCGCTCACGGCGGGTGGCCGGTCGCGAGTACCTTGGAAGTTGGCGATGAAGCGGGTACGCATCTCGTCCCAGGAGGAGATCGTGCCTGGAGCCAGGTTCAGGAGCCGAGTGTGGGCCCCGTCCTTGAGCGCCATAGGAAACCAGTTCGCCATGACCTTCTCGTCTCCGTTGGCAGCTTCGATGCCCAGCTCATAGAGCTGGAGGAACTCCGTAGGGTCGGCCGTGCCGTCGTAACGAGGAGGCAGGTCTGGCTTGAACTTGTCGGGCCATGCAACGCTGTGTAGCTCGGTGGTGAAGGCACGGCAGCCTGCTGTGGCCACGGGAGGCCTTGGGTAACGGAGAGCTTGGTCTTGCATATCCCCACGCGCTACAGCTGGGAGCAGCGCGGGGTCTTGACGTGCGGGAGCAGGAAGCGTCCGAGCAGCTTCTTGCAGGCGAGGGACTTCTTGGCAGCTCTGCTCTTGCCGCGCTGGCACCTGACGGAGCGGGTTCCGCCCAGGGGCCACGCGCCTTGGAGCCATGGCACCTTCTTGAGGAGGAGGCGGCTGGGGCGCCGCCGGAGCTTCGTCGCCCACGCAGGGCGGGGTGCAGTGCAGCGGAACGGACGGCGCAGGAGAGCCCCCTGCGGCGCGAACGAGCTCGGCGACGTGGTCGAGCCATTCTTCGTAGACGTCGTCGACGGGACGGTAGCGCTGGAGCTCGTTTGCCGCGATGAGCGTAGCTCGAGCCTCCATGGGTGCGCGGAGCGCGCGGGACGAAGAACCAGCTGGGATGAGCGGGGGAGTAGCGGTGCGGCCGTCTTGCGGCACGGACGGATGCTAAGATGACGCTTGTTGCTCGTCCCCCGCCGGGCCGGTGGCGGCGTTGACGGCAGGTGACGGGGAACAGGGAGGACGCCCGCCGACAGGAGCCGTCTGGGCGACGCGGGAAGCGAGAGCGGCCCGGCGCTCGGCGCGGGCCCGACGAGCGTCAGACATGGACGCGATGGTCCGAGGAGAACGGGGTGGTGGAAGACGAATTCCGGCGCACCCCTACCTGGCGCGCCAAATGTCGGATTTCGGGTTCCGGCAGACCCTTGAGGTTCGAACATTGGGGTGCGCGCGGAGATTTCGCCTTCTACCTACCTGCACCCCTCTGCCTTGTTAAGATCTAAGCTATGGAAAGAACATCACAAGAGACCCAGGGTTTATACCGGTTCGGGCCACCGTTGTGGTGTAATACCCTACTCCAGTGTGTGGTGTGGTGGATTGCCTCTTGGACTGATGATGATGAGCAATACAAGGAAGAACAGCCTCGCGAGGGTCTGTTCTTGGCTGGGGGGATGAACTGCTAGGAGGAGTTCAGTCACCCTTCTCTCTCTCTCTCTCTCTCTCTCTTCTCGATTCTCTCTCCCATTTTGATCCGATCTTCGATCTCCCATCTCCCCTACCCTGTGGGTGGCTAGTCCTATTTACAGGCAAAGGCCCTGGGCCTCTTTCCAAATATTGAGCGGGAAGGGCGCCAACAATTGGCCATTTTGAAGGGGAACATCTGGTACACTTATCCTGACTAAAGTTGGTCCTCGCTTGCCAAAGGCTCTGGTGGTGACGCTGGCTTGGGCTCCACAATGACTTCCTCCCTGCCGTTGGACTGGTCTTGGTCTCGTTGCACTGAAGCGGGTGCCTTTGCTTGATGCTCTCGCCTGCGCTTGCTCCCTTTGCATCAAAGAGGAAAGGAGGACACTGCACGGCTGGCGCCCGCCTGGCGCCTTTGGTCGTTATGGCTTGCGTCACGGGCACCTCGTGAGGTACCCCGCCTTGATCTCTCCGCCTCCTCGCGAGCCAGCCTGATGAGGCCGTGCCTGAGGAAGCTCCGTGTCGTCCGCCCCGCGAGGCTTGGCCCCTCGTGAGGGTCTTGGGTCTGTGTTGATGAAGATGGGCCGCGCTGGGTCCCCTTTTGAGCCACGCCGCGGGCCGCAGGCAGGCAAGTCTGGGAACCCCCGTTCCCAGAACGCCGACAGGCACGGAGTCCATGCTGTTCCGGTGATTAACTATGTGGTAAAGTGTTTCTTCTTTACTTTCCCGTTGGCCGTATTACACATGTTTGAATGGATAACGTGTTCATTCTTTCTCATCCGCAGCGCATTGAGATCAAGAAAGAAGCTGATGAGAGCCAGTCTATTCTGGAGGAAACACCGGTTGGAAAAGGCAATGATGATGGTCCACTACGAGCATTCCTCAAGGTACAAATCGCATTCACTATGAGAGGTAGTCTATGTTGCGGAGTTTCATATCTTCCACACTTGTTCATGTTACAGCGTCAGGCCAGGAAGTTAAGGCGGTTATCGAATCTTCTCGGTTGCCGTGATCCCGAAATTGATGAACCATCTGCCTCTAGGTCTGGTACACCATCAGACCCCTCATCTCACCATCAGAGGGACGATGTGAGTTCCTCATATGCTTATCAGGATGATGAGGGTGCGGTCACCCAAGAGGTATGACTAATCCTTTAGATGTGATTCTCACTTGATTACGACGTCGGTCTTCACCATATTGTTTGATTGTGTGATAGGGCGATGAGCTTGATGATGACATGAATTTGGCGGACGCTCAACTTCGGTCCCCATATGTGTTCAAGCCTAGGCAGCCCAGACGCTGGTACAGGCCCAACGACTTTGACAACAGAGGCAACCCAAAGGTGGTCGTAGGGACCTCGCAGATGGCTAGCTTGGATCATGAGGCGGAGGCGAAGGCGGAGGAGGAAGTGCAGGAAGAGGAGGATCGTCCATCCAGGAAGAAGAAGATTGCCTGCAGGCGTGGCACCAGGAACATGCGCGGAAGGCATTAGTGTTTGTTACTATGGAAGTGCTCTCTTGTAGCCGTTTCGTTAGGTTGATGAACTTGTTGGGTTATGTTATATGTTGGTGAACTCTTACTATTGTGGTATTTGTGTTTGCGAACTAGTAGTAATGTTGAATTGTCCTAAATGATGTGATATTCAAATTATTAGTTGTCTTTGTTCAGTATTTGTCCTAAATGATGTTGTCTTTGTTCAGTTGAATTGTTCAATATTTGTATTTGCCAAAATGGAATCTGTTTCTGCAGTTTGGCAGTTAACGCACTGCAGCGCCTGACAGTCAGGCGCTGCACTGTACTATGCAGCGCCCAAAGCCTAGGCGCTGCACCTCACAATGCAGCGCCCATCCCATAGGCGCTCCTTCACTGGCCATGGCTGCCCATAGGGCCACAGAAGGCTTTGAGCACTGACGATCCACGAAAATTACCAAGTCATAGTGCAGCGCCCCAGAGCAAGGCGCTGCACTTTACAGTGTGACGCCCGTCCATTCGGTGCTGCATAGAACAGTGCAGCGCCTTTATTCTGGACGATGCACGGTTGTTTACTGCAAAAATAGAGTTGACAGCACATTCATTTCACCGGAACATCATAATACTTACAATGAATGCATCATCACAACAATTTGAACAAACAAAAATTTTATGCCGACGAGTTCATAACTTAAGACAATTCAAACATTACTACGACATGGTTCATGACACATTCATTACAAATGACAAATGGCAGCTTGCCCTAGAAGATAGTTCACCAACATCTCACATGCCCTCACAAGTTCACGACGAGTGCACCGAAGCGAAGTCCCTACTGAGTAGAGCGAGGCCATTTCCCCTTCTTGTCACGGGCCAAGTCCTCCTCTTGCGCCTCGCGAGCCTTTGCAAGCTTTCTTGCCCTCTCCTCCTCACAAGCAAGTTTCGCTTGACGTGCCCTCTCCTCCTCTCGTTTCTTCCGCTCCATCCTCTCCTTCTGACGACGCTCTTCCTCCAAGCCTCTTCGAAACGATTTTCGAACCACCGTTGCCGCCTAAGACAATCTTGGTATTGGTCCTTTTTGACATCTTCTGGCACTTCAAGATCTATCTACGTGAAGTACTTGCATAGAGGAGGCGGTGACTGCATACAAAATTTTTGTTAGTGTTGAGACACATTTGATAGTAACATTTTACTTCTCGAGCTTACCGGTGGTTGGTCATAGGCGTTAGTTGGAAGTGCACGATCATAAGCATAGTTCGGGCATACAAAATATCTCCGCCCTTCCGTCCATGATTTATTTCGGTCGGTGGATACCTTCACCTTGCAAACATCTCCACACCAACATGGCAGGATGTTGGCATCTTTCTCCTTCACCTTGTCCAAAGATGCGTCCTCCCACTTGTTCGGCATGTCTTCTTGGTTAGCACACGGTGGCCTCATCATGGAACCGGATGAAGCCATGCCTACAAAACCGATAATTCTTGGTTAACCCTAACCCCCACTTAACAATAACCACAATCCTAACCATAGCATAACCCTAACACCAACATCAAACACACATACCCCTAACCCTAGCATACTATGAAAGCCTAAGCAACCCAAATTAGCAAAGAAACTTAACATCATTCAACAAATATTTGCAAATCCAAGCCAAAACTAGGGTTTCCCCAAAGTAGCAAGATTTGAGCAAATGTGACAATTCCTATGGATGAAAACAAGGGGAACGGAGGAGATTACCTTAAGGGAGGGTTTGGCTTCGAAATCCACGGTCAAATACTCCGGATCTGAGGAGGATTTGAGAGGGGGAGAGAGGAGGGCAGAGGGGAGGCACTGAGATTCGGGTTTGTGTGGGGGTGGGGGTGTGTGGGGTGGGGATGGGTGGGAGGGGGTGAGTGCAGCAAATAGATGTCCAGCCGTGCAACGCCTAAGGGAGAGGCGCCCCACACCACAGTGCAGCGCCTACCCTTTAGACGCTGCACTACTAGACATCCCAGTCCAGAGAGCAACAGAAGCTTCTAGTATGTTTTCTGCCCCAAAAAATGCTAAGTGAGTGTGCAACGCCCAAGGGATAGGCGCTGCTCTGTACTGTGCAGCGCCCAGGAGTGAGGCGCTGCACATTACAGTGCAGCGCCCCTCCCTTAGGCGCTGCATACTTACTTAACAAATTTTTGGGTGCAAAAGCTACTGGAACGCTTCTGTTGCTCTCTGGACTGGGATGTCCAGCAGTGCAGCGCCTAAGGGAGAGGCGTTGCACTTTGGTGTCTGGCGCCTCTCCCTTAGGCGTTGTACGGCTAGACATCCTAGTCCAGAGAGCAACAGAAGCGTTTCAGGAGCTTTTGCACCCAAAAATTTGCTAAATCAGTCTGCAGCGCCTAAGGGAGGGGCGCTGCACTGTAATGTGCAGCGCCTCGGCCTTAGGCACTGCACTATCTGCTGTTTTCATATACAAAGTGATTTTTATGTTTTGTGATTCACATAGATGGCACATAATCATATCCAAATCACATGTAGTAGTCCAAATCACATACTCATACACACATAGCAATAGAGTTGTACAATCACATAGTCATACACAAACATTTAGCCAAAAAGACATAGTCATTTACGTCTCATATCACATAGTAGCACACATTTTGGTTCATAGAAAAGGTCATGGTCCTTCTTCTTCCTCTCTTCTTCTTCTTCTTCTTCTTCTTCTTCTTCTTCTTCTTCTTCTTCTTCTTCTCCCTCCTCCGACCACCAAGGGAGCTCACCTTTCGCCTCCGTGTCCTCCACCCCCTTCATTGTTTCCATACCTATAAAAATGTCAATATAATAGTTAGTCACACAATGCAAAATGACAACACAAGCATTGAGCCAAAAGAACAAGATCATAGTAAGTCACATACGGCAATGGTCCATTGAGCCAAGTGAACATTCCTCCACCACGGCCGCCGCCAAGGCCAAGATCACCACCACGGCCTCTACCACCACCACGGCCTAGACCACCACCACGGCCTCTACCGCCACCATGGCCTCTACCGCCACCACGGCCTAGACCACCACCATGGCCTCTGCCACCACCACGGCCAAGACCATCACCACATCCTAGGCCTTCACCACGGCTAAGACCATCACCATGGCCTCTACCACCACCACCACGGCCTAGACCATCACCACGGCCAAGACCATCCCCACGGCCTAGGCCATCACCACAGCCTCTACCACCACCACGGCCTCTTTGTTGCCTAGTGCCCCGTTAGCTTGATTGACTTGGTTGGCTACTCCTTGGTTGACTTGGTTGGCTATCATTTGCTTGGCTTGTGCTTGCATCATTTTTCTTTGATCTTTTTCTTGATTTGGGACAAGTTCTTGTGTTGTGTCCCCCATGACTGCAGTCCCCACAACGGTATTGCTCACGAGGCTCTTGGAATTGGCCGGTGCCGTATTCTCCACCGCCACCACGGCCCCATCCGTCCATGTCACCTCTAAGACGCTTTATCTTACGTCTTCCCCGTCTAACGACCTTCAATTCTGGGTCCGGCCATAGTTGAACTCCATGATACTCCGGCCATTATGATTGGTCCCAGTATGGCTGAAACCGGGGAGCCCATGTATTCTTTACCGTCATGATTGAGAACTCGGACTCCCTCACGGTAAGAGGGTGATTGACGTCCACATTCCTAACACGGGCTGCATTTAACAAGTGCAAGCATGGGAGATGAAGCAATGATGGCCTCATGCAGCTGCAATCACACCGTGTTAGGGAGACCTTGAAAGCGCGGTCTCCGTGTTGGTGGACATCGTTTGTGGTTCCTCCAGGCTCTTTCACCTCATACTTCCACTCGTTGTCGTCATATAGTACAGCTTCTTGGGAGTCTGCCTTTCGTGATTGAAAGTCCAACCATTCTTCAACCTTTGGTGGGAAATAGTACTTGTGCTTATCCTTGTTCTCACCAGCAATCTGCTTATCCGTCTCCATTGAATACTTCAAAAAGTATCCATTCATCTTGTCAAATGTGTATTGAACTATTGCCGTCACGGATAATGCACGTACACCCTTGAGCACCTTATTAAAGCATTCTGCCATATTGCTTGTCATTTGACCGTACCTCCGGCCATCCTCATCGAAAGCACGTGCCCACATATTCCTTTCGACAATGTTCTTACTGAGAAATTCATGACCACCGGGGTCAAGTTTCTTGTGTCCGAGCAATGCATTGAACAATGTGGCAAACCGCTTGTTGGTGAAAACGAGACAACAATCTTGAAGATCATCGGCCAACTCCTTGATACCACATGCCCTATAGAAGTTTGCACAAAAGTGCCTCATGCACCATCGATGGTGCAACTTTCTATGTCCGGGAATGTCAACCACCACCGCATTTAGAATTCCTGGATGGCGATCCGATATGACACAAATTTCCCTTTCAGCCGGTAATACCCTTGTTCTCAATTGACGCAAGAACCACTCCCAGTTATCATTGTTCTCCACCTCAACCAAAGCGAAAGCCAAAGGCAACGCCCGGTTATTGGCATCACTTGCTATCGCAACCAATAAAGTGCCCTTGTATTGTCCGGTCAAGAACGTGCCATCAATGGCGATGACGGGTCGACAATTCTCAAAAGCCCTCATGCATTGCTCAAAGGCCCAAAATGCATGGCCAAATACTCGGACGGTCCTCCCGTTGTGAATCAATGTTTGGTGCCCATGAGGCTCAACCACGTGAACCATGCCTGGGTTTGTGGTGGCCATAGCTAACAACAACCTAGAGAGTCAGTTGTATGCTTCCTCCCAATTTCCATACAACATCTTGAATGCGGCTTGCTTTGCCTTCCATGCCTTGCTGTACTTCACCTTGTAATGAAAGATGGCTTTCACAAGGTCAATGACACTCTTGATGCTCATTGCTGGAAGTGTGGATATTTGGTTGGAAAGCCTATAAGCGATGAACTCGGACGTGAGTTGTCCGTGTTGTTGGTACACAAGCTTGCCATCCGCATTCTTGTGCCGGCACATGTGATTTGGTAGACAACTCACTATGCTCCAAGTGGGACCTCCTTTCCATGGCCTTGCACGCACAATCCATGGACAACTTGGCACTTCACATTTGACCGTGTAACGCACATTGACATTCGAGTTGGCCAATTTATGTGGACGATAATGCATAACCGAGTAGTTGTCGAGCCACATCTTCAATTCCAAGAAGGATTGAAACTCACAACCGGGATATATCTCGTTCTTGCCGTCTTCCAAATCATGGTGAGAACTTGGCCTAGCTCCAAGAGATATGCATTTGCCACCATCCACAACGGCTTCATCCGCGAGACTAAGATCCTTGAACAATGGTGTCTTGTGATCCCGCCCGAATACCTTCTTGAATGCTTGGGCCTCCTTCGGTGTGAACCCCTCCTCATCAACCTCTTCATCGGGACCATCGTCATCCGAGTCCGATGCATATGCACGGGAAAAAGGGATGGATTGGTTCATTGTCTCTTGCACATGATATTGGTCGAGATCACCCACATTGTTGTCATGGAGATCAACTTCGTTGTCATCCTCCTCGTACTCATCATTCTCCTCTTCAAAACCTTCATTTTGGTTGTTTGGAGTCGGGCTCAATGTTGGCCAATCTTGTTGCGTGAAATGAGGTTCACTCATTTGATCTTGGTTCATGGGTGGTGGAGTGCTAGCAACCAACGGGGAGGGGTTCCGGTTCAAGTTCAAATTCAAAGTAGACTCAACCTTCTTGGAGGCAAATAACTCAAGAGCCTTGTCTAGAGATTCGGCAACCGTCTCCTTGTATGCAACCCAACGTTGCTCGGAGTTCACACGCATTGTCTTCCAACGGATGTGCATTCCAAAACCAACATTATGCCTTCCCTCGAACTCAACAACGTCACTTGGGTCCATCCAATTCAAATCCTTCCTCACTTGGTCCAAGAGCTCCGCATAGCTTTGGACTACTCTCAAACACCATGTCAAGCTCATCCGGGTCCGGCTCAACATTGCCTTTCAAAAAGGCCTCTTTATCCACATGGTGAACATAAACACATGTTCTCCCCATCCCTACAATAATAAAAAACACACATATATCAAGTAAGTACTTAACAAAAATATTTGCACAAAATACATATGCCATAACATATATATATATGAATTAATAACCCTAACCCCCACTTAACAATAACCACAATCCTAACCATAGCATAACCCTAACACCAACATCAAACACACATAACCCTAACCCTAGCATACTATGAAAGCCTAACCAGCCCAAATTAGCAAAGAAACATAACATGATTCAATACAAATTTGCAAATCCAAGCCAAAACTAGGGTTTCCCCAAAGTAGCAAGATTTGAGCAAATATGACAATTTCTATGGATGAAAACTAGGGGATCGAAGGAGATTACCTTAAGGGAGGGGTTGGCTTCGAAATCCACGGTCAAATATTTCGGATTTGCAAGATTTGAGAAGGATTTGAGAGGGGGGAGAGGGGAAGAGAGGAGGGGCGCACGGCTAAGGGTTTGTGTGGGGTGGGTGTGTGGGGTGGGGGTGGGATGGGAGAGAGGGTGGGGCCAGCCTAAGTGGAACACAGCCTGTGCAGCGCCCAAGAGCTAGGCGCTGCACATTACAAGTGTGGCGCCTAAGTCTGAGGCGCTGCAGTGCTGTCTGTGGGGCCGCAACTGGACCAGGCCTGCCACGCTGGCAGAAGGTGCGACACCCAAGAGAGAGGCGCTGCATAGTAGTGTGTGGCGCCTAGCTGTCGGCGCCACACGAAAGGGTCAGCAAAGTGAAATTTTTTCGGAACGAGGTCAGTTTGTGATTTGATTTGCCCCTCACATCAAATATGTGATTTCTGCCCCACTCCGACGCCCGTGCGCGCCAGCCTTTTTACTTCCAGAATGGGATCGTTGGATTCATTTATAAGATGGGACACCATGATGGCAATGTTCCGTGCACTTGAAAGCGATTTCCTTTCGCAACATGATTCTCATTCTTTTGGTGCCTCGCTAACAAACGCATAGTATTTGGTAGGGTGCTTAGCAGCCGGGATAGACATGTGAGTTGTTTACCGATGTTCAACCCATCTTGTTTTTACCGTAACATGTTTACCCATTTTGCTGCCTTATCATTGGCCCTGTTTGGATTCGTAAGTTAGAGTTAGTTTTAGTTAGTTGGGGCTCAAATAACCCAAAAGTATCCAAACATGATGGGTTAGTTCAGGTTAGTTGGATCTAATCCACGCCAAAAAACTAGCCCACAGTAGAGGAGCTTATTTGGGTTAGTTCTTCTGGGCCCACTAAAAAAATAGTAAAAAAAAATTATCTCTCTCATCCAAATAGGGTCCAAAATAGTCAAATGATTAAGAAAGAATATTTATTGTCAATCTAACCCTACCATCCAAACATCTCTTTGGTTAGAGTTAGTTTAGGGTTAGTTTAGGGTTAAAATATAACTCTAACATCTAACTTAGTTAGAGTATCCAAACAGGGCCATTGTGCATTTTTTTTGCTAGCACCGAAAGTTGCTCTTTTTTGTTTCTGAATTTTTTGAAGTAACCTGGTTTTTAATGTTACACATTTACCGTTAATTGTAATATAAAATGTACCACTCCCTCATCTGCTCGCACCGGGGATGGTGCTGTCGGATTGCGCCTATGTTGTCACCGGTTTACACCTGAAAGAACATGCATGATTGCTCTCGCTTCGGTCACTTGTTCTGAGTTGCTATCTTGAGGCTCATCCATGAGTTCAATGTGCCATTCGAAGAAGGTTGCTCTTGGGTAAAGTAGTTTAGCTTTGTCACAACGTCCATTTGGCAGTGTGGCAATTGGAGTTTGTGACCTCTCCCACCCTCGAATCATGTGCTTCGCTTAAAAGCCTATCTGTCTGGGTTAGGCAATGACGTCGGCCTGACATCGCCTCCCTCTATGGGGAGTAGCTTTGAAGGCTCTCTTTTTTTATCTTGTTCGCACCTCTTGGGGCTGGACGCATATGACTTTGTGGTTGACATGTGGCCAACCAAGTCGACAGCGTCGAGTGGTGGTTCGGTTATGTCGAGGTTGTTTTACTTGGCTTGCTGACATGTCTACTCATTGGGTTTCACATGATATAATGTGATGCGCACTTTTGCATATTTTTTCCATTGTTGCTCGCCTACGAAAACGAAGATGTCTGGTCGCTGGCGTGTGTGCCTGGCTATTTGGTATAGGTCGGTGTGGACTTTGTGCAGGGGCTACGATAAGGTCTTCGTTAGCGGTCAGCCGTGAAGAAGTCGTAGACGTTGTCTTGAGGAGGAATGATGACTATAACATTTGCGTGAAGCATGTGTTGGTAATTAGGCTGGCCAGTCATGCAATGTCATGTTCCATGATATTGCTTTGGCTATCGTTATAGTTTTGACTGATTTTTGTTAATTGATTCGAATGATTATTAGTATTTTTTTATAAACGGATTGACACGGCACAAGAAACCGGGAGTGTCGTAGCGAGAGGCGATTTTCTAAGAACTCCCAGTCAACCCACCTCACTCGTCGGCGATCTACGGTTTCCTCCGCCTCCGGCGGTCGCTCCGGTTGCGGGAGGTTGGGGAAACCATGGATCTAGGCTTGTACATAGCGTAGGGCTTGGTAGGGCCGCGGCCGGCGTCGCCATGGAGGTGAAGATGGCCTCGGTGTGGTGTTTGTCGTCGGCTCGCTTCCCCTCTCGCGGCGGCTCTCCCTGGAGTTCCATCGCGCGGCGGCTGACTTCCCCAAGCCCGCCAATCTACGGATCTGGTGCGCTTGTCGTGCCCCGGCCGGATCTTGGGTGGTGGAGGATCCGGAGGTTGAAGACGAAGGTGAAGATGACGTTGGCATCCATCGCGACGAAGACGGCGTTCCTGCGAGTAGGATATGTGGATCCGGCGACCGGTGACCTCCCGGCTGCCACGAGGCTGGCTCCAATCCAAGGCCTGAGGCGGAGCAGTGGCAGCGGCGCGCCATCGACGGCTCCAGTTCGTCGGCCTAGTCGGGATATAGAAGAAGGGGTTATGTGTAATTTTCTTTTACTTTTGGGTCTTTCTGTAAAAACGATGGATTAATATTATCTTCACTTTCCGTAAAAAAGAAAAGAAACCAGGAGTGTCACGTTTACACCATACAAGTCACAACGTGCAACGCAGGCCACACACGCGTCATGCACGACGCTAAACACCAACGATCGTAAGCATAGCGCTCTGCTCAGGGAAGCTTAACGTCACACAGGCACTTGTGACTTGTCTCTGTTGTTTGTCAGCAGAAAGAGATATTGACGCTTTCGACGTTGACCGGAGAACAAAAAATATCCATCCGTGGACGCCCCGTGGCTCGGGAGGAGCTGTCTCCGATCTGTCACCATTGCTTGCACCACGGACGGGCTGCCAGCGAGAGCGAAGAGTCGTCTCCGTGGCTCAGTGCGCACCCATGTACACCAACAGCCAGCATTTTGTTGATTTGTTCGAAACAGGGACGGGGCACGTCGCCTGGTACATACACATTTTTAGATGTTTCTTATGACAACGACGTCCCGAGCATTTGAAAAGAGGATTCTTTCAGGCATTGAGATTGAGGGACATGGTTCTCATTCTCTTGGTGCCAGAGTAAAAAAATGTTGATGTGATGGGGCATATGTTTAGACGCCAGCCCGGGTAGACAGTAACACATGAGTTACTTATGCATGCGGATCATTAATTCATCATGTTTTTTTTTACATTAACCCTTTTACCCTTTTACTCCATTGCCCTTGTCATTTTCTTGTTGCTAGCACTGAAAGTTACTCCTCTCCTTTTAAGTATCTTGGTTCTAAATATTCGGAATTTGCAGTCATGTGTATGCACCTTATTCATCGGAATGGCAAGAGTAAATAGAATAATAATCTTACTCCCTGCTACGCCAAAACACTACATCTATTGTTTGTCTTTGTCGACCGTTGTTTCTACGAGTTTCTGAATTTAAATAAGATTGCTCTGCTGAGACGGTGGTGTTAAGGCTTCTCTGGATTTATATAACTCGGCTACGGGCCAAAGCCTTACCTATGACAAGTGCTCTAAGTTCTTTGGTGAAGCGTGCCCGGTCTCGGTTCAAGATCAAGTTAGGGATGCTCTACATGTCACGAGTTTGGTCTTTGAGGAGAAGTACTTGGGTCTTCCCACACCTGAGGCACGCATATCTAAAGAAAAGTTTCAAAACCTTCAAACAAGCCTCACCAAAAGGCTCGTTCAGTGGGGGGATGGGTACCTAGCTCAGCCGGGAAGAGAGGTACTTATAAAGTCAGTCGCACAAGCTTTGCCCACATACATAATGGGAGTTTTTAAGCTGCCGTTCTCAGTTTGTGATGACCTCACTAGAATGATGAGGAATTTCTATTGGGGTTCGGAGAAGGGAAAGAGGAAGGTACATTGGAAGGGATGGGACCATCTTATGCAACCGAAAGATAGGGGTGGTGTTGGCTTCCGGGATTTTCGTCTATTTAATTCTAGCTCGTCAGGCGTGGAGGCTTATCACGAGACTGGATAGCCTTTGTGCGCGTTTGCTCAAATCCAAGTACTACCCAGAGGGCAAGCTCGAAGATACGGTGTTCATCGGAAATGCTTCGTCCTCCTGGCAGGCCATTAGTCACGGCTTGGATTTATTGAAGAAAGGCTTAATTTGGAGAGTGGCATTGGGAGTAGCATTAGGGTGTGGCGGGATAGTTGGATCCCACGTCCTTTCTCCTATAAACCTATTTCTAGACAAGGCCCTATGTCCCATTCAGTATGTTTCGGATCTACTAAATGATAATGGCTCCTGGAAGATTCAAACTCTGAATCAGTATTTCGTTCAAGCAGATGTGGTGGAGAACTTAAAGATCAGAGCATCCCTAAGGCGAGGGGATGACGTTATTGCATGGGGGCCTGAAAAATTGGGTGTTTTTCCGTGAAGAGTGCCTACCAGTTGGCTTTCGACGAGGCACATAGGTCTAATGCGGCATCATCTAGCTCGTCGCCGCCGGGAGCGAGGAGTTGCTGGAAGTTCATATGGAATTGTGGAGCACCGCCGACAGTTTCAAACTTTGCATGGAGAATTGCGACTAATGGATTGCCGACATGGAAGAACAAACATAAGATTGGGCTTGAAACTACTAGCATATGCCCAGTATGTGGTTTGGATACGGAGGACAATTTTCATCTGTTTTTAAGATGCCAACTTGGACGGGATTTATATATGGAAATGGCAAAAGTCTGGAGACTCCCTCATCTACAATCGATAGTCAATTGTGGGAAGGAGTGGTTATTGCAAGTACTAAGCACCAAGGACTGAGTTGGAGAGATGTATGCTGCTACTGATTTTCTGGAGAAGCTAATATGTACGCAATGAACTGGTGCATCACAAACCTGCCCCGCCAATGGACGTGTCTGTCAGATTCCTGCGGAGCTACTTGGAGTCACTGATGGCCATCAAACATGATAATGGCGCTGATCCGGTGAAAGGTAAAGCGTATATCACCATGGACCCGGGGGTAAAGCCGGTTGTACATGTGCCCAAGTCGCGTAGCTGGGCTAAACCGAGCCAGGGTTGGACTAAACTGAATACCGACGGTGCATTTGTCTCGTGTGATGATGCTGGTGCGGGTATGATTTTGAGAGATTCTTCAGGGAAGATTATCTTTTCTCAGCTTGCAGAGCTTTGTATTCCTGCAGGGATGTGCTGGAGGCGGAGCTTTGTGCCTGTATGGAGGGGTTGTCCTCGTTGATTCAACGCACAGAACTGCCGATAGAAATTGAGATGGATTCTTCAGTTGCAGTGTCCATGATCACATGTGGGGGCACTGATCGATCGGCGTACTCTTCGCTAGTGAATGAGATTAGATTGTTATTGAGTCTTCATCAAACTTGTATTACTCATGTCGCACGCTCACAAAATAAAGCGAGCGACAGGTTAGCTGCTTTTGATCGCGTTAATAATAGGACTGACTTGGTTAGGGTCAGGTCCTCCTGAGGTTTTAAAGATAGTTGCTGAAGATTGTAATGATACTTTGATTGAATAATACAAGTATTGAGCCTGAAGAAAAAAATGGCCGTTTTTTTAAAAAACACACAAAAAAATGGCCGTTTGTCTTTTTCTGATAAAGAAAGGAAAACACAACAAGCAATCCAGCTATTCCCTCCGTCACGGTTTAGAAGGCACAGTTAAATTTGCATGCGTTTCCACAATAGACAAGGTTTAGGGCGCATTGCATTTATTTCTAGTAGCTAATTAGTATTCCATATACTATTTCTATATGCATGCATGCATAGTGTGAATGCTATTTTTTAGCCCCTCTCATAACCAATAGATAATCACCTAGGTCCCAGAGAATTTCCAAACGCGCCTTCTAAACCGTGACGGAGGTAGTACTACTAATAGGGTGCATGAGGCATCAGCCGACTTCGACGCCACGTGAGGCGAGCAAAACCACATGACAATCATCCATTTGACCCTTTCGACGGACGGACTGACGGACCGACCTTATCCGTAACGATTCCAGGCCCTGATGGGCCATGGGTCCATCACATCCCGATCCCACTCTCTCCTCCTTCCACTAGCGTCACTGCTGGCGATCCCATCGCGTCCACACGCTGAGGCTGTCGGCTCGGCTCGGCTGTCCCTCGTCTGGAGGGCAATACCGGAATAAACAAATAAACAAAACCAACAAACAAACCCAAGGCCCCCCAACGCGCACGTTTCGCACGCGTTGATGAGCTTTCCCCCATCCAAAGAAATGGTCGGTGCCCTCTGTTTTGCATGCGCCTGCGCCGCGTCCCCTGCGACGTCGACCGGAGCATATATATACCTCTCCCCCCGGACTCCCACTTCAAACAACCATCACCTTCAAGCTTAGCTCCAGCCTCCAGCCATCACTCAGCTCAAGGCACAATCAGGCACTCATCGGCAGCAAGAACACACAGACCTTCAGCGTCTCGGCGTCAATGGAGGCGAGCCGGCAGTACATGATCCGCTTCGACGGCCACTTCGAGGAGGGCCCGAGCTCCGCGGCCGCCGAGCCACCGCAGCCGTTCGCCGGCAGGGCTTTCTCGCCGGAGCAGGAGCAGAGCGTCATGGTCGCCGCGCTGCTGCACGTCGTCTCCGGGTACGCCACGCCGGCGCCGGACCTCTTCTTCCCGGCGGGCAAGGAGGCGTGCACGGCGTGCGGGGTGGACGGGTGCCTCGGCTGCGAGTTCTTCGGCGCCGAGGCCGGGCGCGCGGTCGCGGCATCGGACGCGCCGAGAGCGGCGACCGCTGGCGGGCCGCAGAGGAGGCGGAGGAACAAGAAGAGCCAGTACCGCGGCGTCAGGCAGCGGCCGTGGGGCAAGTGGGCGGCGGAGATCCGCGACCCGCGCCGCGCCGTGCGGGTGTGGCTCGGGACCTTCGACACCGCCGAGGACGCCGCCAGGGCCTACGACCGCGCCGCCGTCGAGTTCCGCGGCCCGCGCGCCAAGCTCAACTTCTCCTTCCCCGAGCAGCATCTCCGCGACGACAGCGGCAATGCCGCGGCCAAGTCAGACGCGTGCTCTCCGTCGCCTTCGCCCCGCAGCGCGGAGGAGGAGGAAACAGGGGACCTGCTCTGGGACGGCCTGGTGGACTTGATGAAGCTGGACGAGAGCGACCTCTGCTTACTGCTCCCGGTCGACAACACTTTGGATAAATTTCACGCACCGGGACAGAGACGATCGGGATCAGGGGTGCCCCTCTGCTACTAGTGTTAGACTATTAGCGAGGACAGTACCAGATAGACTGGTGTCAGTGCGCTTGTACGCCACTCCTAATCCTGCTCACTGCTTGGTTAGCACACGTCCTAGCTTCGGTTGTAATTCTGCATGCATAAATAGGCACCCGATCAATGGAAAAGTTGTGTTCAACCATACTCCCCTGTCATGTTGTATGTAGACAAATCCTATTTTGGGCTTATTTGTTGGAACTACAATGACGGTTAACCAGGGGAAACCCCCTTTGCTCAATTTTTTTGTTGGAACTCTAATGGTGTTTAGACCAAATTAACTATTTATAGTGTAAATTTTCATAAATTTTAAATCATGGCACCCTAGTGTTGAGATCCTAGGCTCGCCATTGAAGACGATCACAATCGGAGCCACTCTCCACTCTCACCGACTAGGCGAACCCACATGGCATAAATGTTCATTGGCAAGCAATGTTAGCATGAGCTCTTTCCCCTTTCTCGTTTAATATATGATATGTACACTCGTGCGGATTCGAGAAGAAAAAAAAAGCAATGTTAACATAAGCTCAATGCTGCATGGTTTAAATGACCATATGACAATCCGTTGCCGAATATCTTGGAGGCTATGAGCTTAAACAACGCCAACATAGTGCGGCACCTCTAACAATTATGCAAGATAGATCCAATGGTGACTGCACCGTAATTTCGAACATAAATGGCCGGGTGGACATAATGCGGCCGACGCATCAGTTTCAATGAAAAACCTTGATGGCACCTGAGATAGATTCGATGGACAATAATCTTAGATTTACAGGTGTCGCCTAACGGAAGGTACGGACGGATGGGGTGTGCTCCTTTAAGACCTTGTTTGGTTGCAGCGTGAGCATTCCCAGGGCAGCAAAACCCCAACGGGGGGATTTCCCTGGTAGGTGGGATTCCTCCTACCACCACGGGGGATATTTCCTTTGCCATTTGGTAACAGGTGGATGGGGAAAAACTGAGGCCTTCTTTGGTTCATAGGATAGGAATTTTATAGGAATAGGAAAATCATAGGAAGTGAGATGACATGTATGTCAATTTCTATAGAGAAAGAGATGTCATTTGATACATAGGATAGGATTTTTTTCATTGAGTCTAGGCTAATGTTTTTTTTCCTCCAAAACGTGAAGGATTGATTCCTATCCTACATAGGAATAGGAATCCATTCCTACAAACCAAAGTGCTTCAAAGAAATTTTTCCTTTGCAAATCCTATCCTATAGAATTCCTACAAAAATCCTACAAACCAAAGGAGGCATGAATCGTTCTAGCGTCTGAATCACATAGTAGATAATTTGTTTATTAATAAACATTAGAAAACAGGCCAATTCCACATGTAATTCCCAAAAAAGTCTAAACAAAAACCACAAAATAATTCTGCAAAATGCATAGAATGTCCAGGACATTACGAATAATTCCAGAATTTGAAAATAATCAGAGGAAATCAATGAACTTGCAAATTGATAAATAATAATATATTGAGAATATCATCTCGACACACTTTTGAGAAAATCATCTAGAGGTGCATTTCTTAGGAAGTTAATACAGAAATCTTCCTCCTCTCATGTTATCATTACAAATAAGAACATCATTATTCAACAGGTTCTGAGTTTTAGAACAATGAGGCCAACGCCAATATGAACAAATAGATTTCAGGTACTAGAAACACGATAGTTGCGTGCTTGTCCTGGACCTTTACCCCAGTACCAAAAGTGCTAAATTATCAAAAACCATGTCCAGGACAACCACACTTCTGAAGATGCAAGTTGTAAGGGAATGTTGAGGATATCTCGTCTTCCTCTACTCCACGTCAGCTGAGAACCGCAGCTCCACGCCAACTAAATTATAAGTATTTTTTTGGAAGTCAGCAACTGTTTCAGAATACAACAGTTTAGTAAATCATTCAATACTAGAACACAGTTTCATTGCACTGTTTTCAAGCATAAATAGATCAACAAGAGATGGCAAGACTAGTGAAAAGGCTCACCATTCTGACTAGTACTCGACCAATACGGTGATTCTATGTTGCATTTGAGAACAGTACATGACCATGGTTTATCCTATCTGAGCCCTTCTCTACTGGATGGAAAGAAAGGCACACATACAACTGTAGAAGGTTAATCGAGCATAGAAAAATGCAATTGGTTTATCCTATCACTGATCCACCTACCAGCTCGCTTATCCTTTTTAGATAAGAACTATGAATAGATTGATGTAAGTTAACAAATAAAGCATTATTGGGCAGACATTTTCAGACTATAGGCAAGGTAGTTTTTCTTCATTGCAGAAGTAAAAGGTATATATTGTATAAAAATAAAGACAAAGAAAAAAGTATGTGTAATACGTGCAGCAATAACATTGGCTGCAACAGCCTTAAAAACACATGGGCTAGAAAACGAGCCTTGGAAGATTAAATCATGAAGGCTCACTTGTGCTAATTTTAGTTAGGGAAAAACCCTTCACTCCACCAAACAGGATTACATAGTCTTTAAGCAGTTCGTTTCTTTGCAAAGATAAGACTATCTCGCAACACGAAGAATGACATAGTGTCACTTATCAGATTCAGACAAACCACAAATCATTATCAAGCAATGTTATTTTTAATCTGGACAGTCATTCCATATTTGCCAACAAAAAATAAATTATGTACATCATGTATATTTTGAGCTTAAACTATAATTTCAGTGCAACAAATTCCATATGTATATACTAAAGCAAGAGACAGTAATGATTACCATTTTGAGCTTAGACAATCATTGCAACAGATTCAGTAACAAATTGTCCTCCTCTGGTATTAACGCAGAGCAACATTAAAACAATCATTCATACTTTGGGTCATAAGAATTTGGATTTTATACTCTACTAGCTAAACACAGATGCAAGATCCAGTAGTAGCTAAGGAATCAAGAGTTGAAAGAACAAACCAAACACCGTCCATCTGCATATACCAAAATAAGAATCACTTAGCAGATTATTCACATCTAGTCTTAACATAAAGTAACATTACAATAGCATAAGAATTGGATGAGGAATTTCTAGTGTACTAGCAAATATCAATTCACAGGGATTTAAACCGAACAAGGTATGAAGGTATTTCCCCTGGATGGCACATATGTGTCTTGGATGGAGCTGCTGCACACGCATCCTGTTTTTTTGTACAAAGTTGACTCAGGCCAAGAACCCGCCATCTGTAGATACTGATGCCCATACTTCAGATTTAATTGCTGAAATCAATTGCTACGAGGAAACATTGATGATACCCATTACTACAAATTGATCCCCTTCAATGCACCAATCTACATCAATCAGTTGTAGTCCAAGTTAAATTACGGCCCATATCCAAATGCTAGAATACTCACAGTAGGACCAAGCCTCAGAGCACAAACAAAGCAGGAGGATTTTTCAGTAATCCATCAGAAACAACGGCTTAAACTAAATAAATAGCAGCTATAAAAAAGAGGTAAAGCTTGATTTTGAAGCAGTAGTATACAGATCTACTACCAATTAAAAGGAGGCGGTTTGTGCTCACTCGAGATTGCTGATGGTGGGCTTTAAGATGGCCGGTGCTCATGTTCTTGGATCTGGAACCCAACAAGTTCAAGCATCAGTTCATGCACCCTGAGTGCATGGATTGGAGAACAAAATATGAGGTGGAAGAGGAGGGGGTAACCTTGGTTGAAGTAGGTGTCTGCCGCTGCCGCCGCCGCCGCCGTCGCCATTGCTAGATGGGTCAGCAGCTTCGAGGCGGAGGGTGATCCGAGGAAGGAGGAGGGTGACGGCCGTGGCCCATCGCCGCCGCTGACACTGGAGGAGCGGAGCGTGGATGCTGAGCACCGGGCGGAGGAGGTCGAGGGACGTCACTTCGGTCGCCGGCGGAAAAGCTCGGATGCGGAGGAGGATCTTGGTCGACGACGCTTGTCGGTCTCGAGAGAGCGAGCTGAGTCGAGGGTTTTCTCCCTGGCCTATCGACACCGGGCGATCTATCCCCGGGATGGGCCGCGGAAAGGCCAGGGGTCTTTCCCCTCCGCGTGTCACCAAATGGCGCCATCCACTCCCCCGGGCCAGCTCAGCCCATGGTTCTCCCACCCAGGGAAATAACGGGGATCCCCCCGGGATCCCGCGGAACCAAACGAGGCCTAATTATAACCCCCCCCCCCCCCCCGGGTTCAAATTTCATTGGTGGGCCCGTCCCCTAAATTTAATCCCAGCCATTCATTCCTAATAAGGCCGTAAACCATCAGTATGTGTAGAATTACTCATCCATATCTATTGGTGGGACAAGGCATGTTGAAGCAAATGTTGAATTAGCTTAGATAAGAACCTTGTAAAGATTCTATCTCATGTCGACGGGCACGAGGTCTTTTCTTAGTTACATGGACCATCTCTACTCTCTTTGAATGTAAATGTAGATAACATCACTACCGAAATCAGGGGCTATGCCTACGGCCCAAGGCCGTCGGCATATGCCACAATGTCGTCGGCATAGGCCTATGCCTACGGCTGCCGTCGGCATAGAATACGTCAGCGTATTCTGTCAGGCCGTCGGCATACTAAAGCCGTCGGCATAGCTGTCTATGCCGACGGCTTCCGTACAGCCGTCGGCATAGTTTCACCGTCGGCAAAAAAAGAACAAGACGGCAGCTGACGGCGCCGTCACTAAGTAAAACCAACCAGGAGCTGCCACATGGCAAAACTATGCCTACGGATTTGCCACGTGGCAGCTCATGGTTGCTCCTGGCTGAGTACTATGCCTACGGCAAAGCCGTAGGCATAGATGCCATAGGCATAGTCCTCGGCCAGGAGCTACCAAGTGATATTGCAAAAACTGAATAAAAGAAACTATATTCATAATAACTGAAGCATTGCAATTATTTGGCCTGAATAATAAACAATAGACTTTATTAATATGAATGTCAACTACAAGCATTCAGGAATTACACTTAGAGGAAAAGGAAATAAAAGAAGAAAGGAAAAGTCCTAAACTAAACCTATACTAAACTATCTACTTCATCTTCTGCTTCTTTCTTCTAGTTCATCAACCTGCAAAACAAGAAACAACAAATAGGAAAAACTTGATTAAGGTTAAAATGTAGCATTCCCCTTAGGGAAATGCCTTTGCTGTAGGAGCTAGCACTTAGGAGTTTGGAAACATTAGTCAAACCCCAATCAGATTAAGTTGATAAAAGAAACATTAGAAGAGAGCCAACACTGCATAAATGGAGGCAATGAAATAGTAACCAGCAAGGCCAAAAAGAATAGGTTCAATTGGCAGTAAGGAATAACCCAATAGAGAAGTAAAGCTAGCAAAGTATAGATCAAAGCTAGACCCAAAGATCAACTCAAATTAGCACTAACTCCATGATTAGGGGATCCCTCGATTAAGCTTGGGTTAGTTTTCAGATGAAATCCAACTAACCCACTACTAACCAACTAACCCAGAGGTAGGGTTTGAAGTAGGGATTGTCCTCAGGCAACCTAGTAGTGCTAGGACTATTGCATCATTGGATCAAGTAGTGCAGCATCTGCTGTTAAGTAACGGTGAGAGCCTCAGGACACCATCATTGTCATGGCAAGATTAAGGAGCACCTGTTCTTATCAGTGAGAGTGTGTGAGAGAGAAAGAAAGTGAAGACACCAGTGTAGCATCTTTTCAAATCAGATTTAAGAGAGAAGGAATTGGCAAGGAAAGATACAGTCCATAACCTGCAAGAATAAATAGGCCATTGATAGCACATTTACTAAACATCTGTCGTAAGCAGAAGTGCAGAAAACATACACCCACTTACCCATGGGTACTATTTTGTATATAGGTACACAAGCACAACACATGGACCTGGTATAGATAGGAGTATAAGCATGCATCTAAATCATCTGAAACATCTGAAATAGCTAAAGCAAAGAAAGAGTTAACACTACATGCAACCATGAGGACTATATCCTGTACAATATAGAAGTAAACCACCAGTAGATGATGTACTAAACCATACAAGAAATACCAATACATGGTATTTAGATAAAGACTAGTATATATCAAACACACATACCATCTTGAAAGAGAAACTGTAATTTTATACTACTACAGGAGCAAATCATGAACTACACAGAGTAATTGCAGTAAAGAGATGAATCAGTATATGTTGATCAACAAGAACGTTACAGCTATATAAAAATGAAAGACTATATCCTTTATAAGATAACAAAGAAACAGTAGCACTTGTACATATGAATAAATAGAACCAGCAGCCAACTAATAAAGAAACTAGCATGTGCTATATGACAGGAACAATAACATCTATAAGACCAAGATAACTGCAGTGATAGACCAACAGTAGCATAGAATTTCTTATAATCAGTCCATAGACATGAACTAGAACTAGAATATGAACATGTAAAGCAGCAGGAACATAAGTAGAACAAAGTCCACATTGCCAAATCTATAAAGATAGCACAGTAATCAATTGAGCTAATAATAGGCGAGCCAACCTTCACCAAGCACTAACAGGACTCGCGGAGCAGCATCAAATCGACAATGACATGCCCGAAGAGAGTAGTACGAGTAGGGGAGCAGAGGGATTGAGGAGCTTACCATAAGCAACGCCACCACCATGGTTGCGGTGTGGCCAAATCACCGCCGTCGCACGGTGGTAGGCGATAAGGTAGTCAAGGCTGACGGATCTGGGGCAGTAGCACCACAGGCAAAACCCAGGAGGCGCTGGTGCACAAGGAGGCACAAGAGGTGGCGTAGGCGACTAGATCCACGAGCAAGAGCACGCCGACGATAAACCTCTCCCCACCACCGAAACCCTAGAGAGGGAGAACTGATGGGGGCGACCACGGGCGGCAGGGAGAAGCGAATCGAATGAGTGGAGGAGGTAGAGCGGCTCAACGGGGAGCCCTGGGTAGCTAGCTCAGCGACAGAGCTCGCCGGAGTAGGCTGGAATCGGCCGGCGACCGAGGCGGCGATGTGATGCGACGAAAGAGAGAAGGGGATCGAGAGATAGGGGCTCGGGATCGAGAGAGAGAGAGGGGCTGGGGATCGAGAGAGAGGGGCTCGGGAGCTCGCCGGTGCCTGACCCGCCGCCCGCTGGCCTCGTCGTCGCCGGAGGTGAGGTGGCGGCCGAAACCCTAGCTAGCACGGGTGACGATGGAGGGCGGGAGCGCCGATTCTGGACGGAGGGGAAGGAGGCGTGGAGCTTGGGGAGCTCGGGGGGAGTGCTTCCCGTCGCCGGAGCTCACCGGAATAGGCCGGCGTGGGTGGTGGCGGCGGCGAGGGAGAGGGGTTCGTGGGGAAGAGGAGCGAGGTCGCGAGACAGAGAGGGAGGAGGCATTCAGTGGAGTTGGGTGGGCTCTATCTCGTGGGCTCTTTTTTTCTCCTTTTCTCTAGATGGATGGATGGATGGCTGGATGGATGTGGGGTGGAGAGCTAGATGGATGGATATGCGTCAGGTCATCGATCCGTGGCACAAATGTTTCCACCAATAGGAATCAAGCTCATGCAATTGTGTTCTCCCTTTTGTTTTTCTTCTAATTTTTTTTACTCTCTTGGACCGCTGAAGGAGGGCAAGTGCTAACCGCGTCCACGCCGGTGAAGGGTCTAGCGTCCTCTGGCCTCGCCGCCATCGAAGCAGCGCTAGAGGTGGAGGCCACCGAAACCATAGCCACGAGGTAGGGTTGTGGGTGGACGGAAGGAGCGGATCCTGACGCATGGATGGACGCGGCAGGACGAGGTCCGGCGGACCCGGCTGCCGGCGATCTATGAGGGGAGAGGAGGATCACAGCGGCATGCCAGATCCAGCCACTTGTAAATTGCACCATCTTCGAGTTAGTATCTGGCTATCGAGAGGGAACGTGTCCGGTTTATGAAGGAAGTGTGTTGCCCGTTGCTCCATTGACCTTGAAACTTCTCGTGCTCTTAAAGGGGGGCATTTCATGACACGTTCCCGGACATGGCATTTTCTGGGACCGCCTGGAATATTTGAGACATTTACTGCATCTGTAGGGCTTTAATGTGGAAAATTGCAGATCTGCATGGCGGCCACCTAAAATGATGTCAATAAGTGGTTTGTAAATCATATATGATGTCTTTGCAGTATGCGTAGGCCTAATGCAACCAAAGGAGGAGGAGCCATACCACTGGGGGCATGTCAGATCTAGCCATAAAAATCCACGGAAAATCATACGATGCCGAAAATCCTCGGGACCTGGCACGGTGTCGTCATATGGACCTTGTAAGGTGTGGTAAAAATTTGAGCGCGTTTTGCAGAAGTCTGACCGGCGGCCACTTGTAAACTGCACCGTCTTTGAGTTAGTATCTTGCTATAGAGAGATAATGTTTCATTTTGTGAAGGAACTGCGCTGCCCGTTGCTCCGTTGACCTTGAAAATTTTCATGCTCTCAAAGGGGGCCATTTCATGACACGTGCCAGGACATGGCATTTTTCGGGCACGCCTGGAATATTTGAGACATTTACTGCATCCGTAGGGTTTCAATGTGGGAAATCACATATCTGCACAACGGCCACCTGAAATGATGTCCATAAGTGGTTTGTAAAATCATATATGATGTCTTTGCAGTATGCATCGGCCTAGTGCAACCAAAGGAGGAGCAACCCCACCACGGGGAGGGGCGAATGTACCTCGACGAGATGTCAGATCTAGCCGTAAAAATACACGAAAAATCATACGATGCCGGAAATCCTCGGGACCTGGCACGATGTCGTCATATGGCCCTTGTAAGGTGTGGTAAAAATTTGAGCGCGTTGCGCAGAAGTCTGACCGGCGACCACTTGTAAATTGCACCATCTTCGAGTTAGTATCTTGCTATAGAGAGGGAATGTTTCGGTTTGTGAAGGAACTGCGCTGCCTGTTGCTCCGTTGACCTAAAAAATTCTCATGCTCTCAAAGGGGGCCATTTCATGACACGTGCCAGGACATGGCATTTTTCGGGCCTGCGTGGATTATTTGAGACATTTACTACATCCGTAGGGTTTCAATGCGGGGAATTGCAGATCTGCACGACGGCCACCTGAAATGATGTCCAAAAGTGGTTTGTAAAATCATATATGATGTCTTGCAGCATGCATAGGCCTAGTGCAACCAAAGAAGGAGGAGCCCCACAACCGGGGGGGGGGGGCGAATGTACCCTGGTGGCATCCCAGATCAAGCCATAAAAATCTGTGGAAAATCATACGATGCCGGAAATCCTCGGGACCCGGCACAGTGTCTTCATATGCCCCTTGTAGGGTGTGGTAAAAGTTTGAGCGCGTTTCGCAGAAGCCTGACCGGAGGCCGCTTGTAAACTGCAGCATCTCCGAGTTAGTATCTAGCTATCGAGAGAGAACGTGTCTGGTTTGTGAATGAAATGTGCTACCCGTTCCTCCATTGGCTATTTCAACCCTCCATCGCACTTGTATACATATATTAAGACACAATGCAAGTTTGGGTACCATTGATACCCCCAAGGCCCCCGACCGACCTAATCCTAGCCCGGTTGACCCGAAGATCTAGGCCTTTGACTTTCACCGGACGACCTTTGACTAATGTACTTTCCCACCTGGTTGTGATAGGTCAGCCCATAGGAACATTTCAAAACAAGGTCTGGGCCCAACACACCAGCGGACCCCCTCATGTCGACCCGATGCGGCCATTCCCCCCTGCAAGTGCCGGCGGCAGCGCCTTTTGTGAAGGGGGTCACACTCTGGAGCCGCATGTCATTTGTTTGCACCTGGCAGCACACTTCCAGACATGTAAGAGGACCTGGCGCAAGATTTGATGGCATAGCTAGCCCCCAAAGGCCCCCGACCACACTCGTAGACATGCGAAGAACAATCCATGGTGGGGGATTTTTTCACATACTCCTGCATCTTACAAAAATATAAGAAATTGCCACACATATTATATCATATGTGTCTGCACTGTGTAAAAATCTCATGAATTGATTACGCTCCAAGTGTTCAGGAATATTCATGCAACGCCAAAACCACAGAAGGAGTATCAATGGTACCCAAGGGCGAATGTACCTTGGTGGCATGCCAGATCAAGCCATAAAAATCTATGGAAAATCATACGATGCCGGAAATCCTCGGGACCCGGCACAGTGTCTTCATATGCCCCTTGTAGGGTGTGGTAAAAGTTTGAGCGCGTTTCGCAGAAGCCTGACCGGAGGCCGCTTGTAAACTGCAGCATCTCCGAGTTAGTATCTAGCTATCGAGAGAGAACGTGTCTGGTTTGTTAATGAAATGTGTTACCCGTTCCTCCATTGGCTATTTCAACCCTCCATCGCACTTGTATACATATATTAAGACACAATGCAAGTTTGGGTACCATTGATACCCCCAAGGCCCCCGACCGACCTAATCCTAGCCCGGTTGACCCGAAGATCTAGGCCTTTGACTTTCACCGGACGGCCTTTGACCAACGTACTTTTCCACCTGGTTGTGATAGGTCAGCCCATAGGAACATTTCAAACAAGGTCTGGGCCCAACACACCAGCGGACCCCCCTTGTGTCGACCCGATGCGGCCATTCCCCCCCTGCAAGTGCTGACGGCAGCGCCTTTCGTGAAGGGGGTCACACTCCGGAGCCGCATGTCGTTTGTTTGCACCTGACAGCACACTTCCAGACATGTAAGAGGACCTGGCGCAAGATTTGATGGCATAGCTAGCCCCCAAAGGCCCCCGACCACACTCGTAGACATGCAAAGAACAATCCATGGTGGGGGATTTTTTCACATACTCCTGCATCTTACAAAAATATAAGAAATTGCCACACATATTATACCATATGTGTCTGCACTGTGTAAAAATCTCATGAATTAATTACGCTCCAAGTGTTCAGGAATATTCATGCAACGCCAAAACCGCAGAAGGATTACATCGATTGCATCGCCGTTCATGAGGGCGAACCTCACATCGGAGCCGCGTATTGCCTCTTTAGACATGGCACCACATCTTTCGGCATGTATGAGGACTCGGTCAGCCGAACCGGTCCCCGGTCAGCTGAACCCTGGACAAGTTGACCCGGAAATCTACGCCTTTGACTTTCACCGGACGAGCTTTGACCAATGGACGTTTTCACCTGGTTGTGATAGGTCGGCCCATAGGAACACTTGAGAACAAGGTCTGGGACAAACCCACCATAAGATTCCCTTCGTGTCAACCCGACATGGCCGTTTCCTCCCTCCAAGTGACAGCGGCATCGGCGTCCATGAAGGGTCACACTCCTGAGCCAGTTGCCTTTGCACCCGCCACCACAGTCCTTGAAACAATCTGATGAAGCAAACATGATTTAAGTTTGTTCAAATTTGAAACATAGTATAACACATAATCCTTTCAAGATTTTGATAAAAAACCATATAAATTTTGTCAAAATCAATCCAAGTATCAATTACTTATGATTTTAATAAAGCAGAAGGACCTACATGCAAAAGTACAGGAGGCCACATTTCTAACATACTCAAAAACAAAAACAAACTGGATATTCATAATCTATGGAAAATTCTACCCTAAATCGATGTATAATTTGTGTATGGTTAAGTTTAGATAAGTTAGATTTAAATTAAACAAAATTTAACTTAAAAATAAAAATAATTTAAAATAAAAACAAATAATATCTATGCCTACGGCCATGCCGTATGCATAGTTCTCGGCCAGGGGCTGCCAGGAGGCGCCACGTGGCGGGGCTATGCCTACAGCAAGGTCGTAGGCATAGATGGAAAACTATGCCTACGGCTTTGCCGTCGGCATAGCTCTGCCACGTGGCAGCTACTAGTAAAAAAATATAGATAATATCTATGCCGACGGCCGCCGTCAGGGCCGTCGACATAGATTTGACGGCGTTAGCCCGCCGTTTGCCCCTGGGCCACCAGGGCCACATCTATGTCGACGGCCTAACTATGCCTACGGCCACCGCAGGCATAGATCGATATATGCCGACAGCCTAACTATGCCTACGGCTGCCGTAGGCATAGATGAAGGTATGCCGACGGCTTTTCCCAGGCCGTCTGCGTAGCTCGAGTTATGCCGACGGCCCCGACAAAAAGCCGTCGGCATAGATAAGGCCGTAGGCATATAGGGTTATTCCGGTAGTGCATCTAGTTGATTTGGACATGCGGAATGGATAAGTGCCCCCCACAAGCATCAGGTCCACCACCACTTCTCGAGTAGGTTAGCTGATGCCAGCCCTAGAGACCTATTCGGAGGATATGAAGAAGTATGATTACCGCGTTCATGTCTACCCGACTAATCTTTGGTATGGAGCAATCATGTGTTCAAAAAGGCGCCTTTTGTTGTTATGTGAAAAATTGTCTTTCATTGTACCTTCGCAAAAGGATTTTCGTAACCAACATTCGCTGGGAGGGTATGGCAAATAGAATGATTTTCATGGCAATTGTGTGCTGTTCACGGATGGAAATTTTCGTTAGTGAGGATGGCAAATCCGCCTAGTTCAGTTTTTCCCAGGATCTGTCGTGCTTCCTGAGGAAATTTGTCTTCCTCGTGACGACATAAATTGCCATAAAACGTTCGTTTCGCCATGCCCACCCAGGGAACTTCATGACAATAACATTTCCCTCACAAATCATCCTCGTGCCAGTTGTATAGTATGTTTTGTCGTGTTGCCAAAATTAAGAAGATTTGGCAATGATAACAGAGTCAGCTAGATCAAAGTTTGCCCATCTCTTTGACAATGTAACTATGTAGCTGAGCCGCACATTACTATGTGCGACAGAATACAGAGTATACCTTGCTTAACCAATCTTTTCTTTCCTCCTCGTTTCCTTTGGTATTTGGCAGTTTCGCGTCTTCTCTAAGCGTCATTGCTTTTATCTAGTGTTTCTTATGTACAACCGCCATCTCTTGTTTCATGCGTAGAAGTTGGATCTCTTATTCAACTGCCCTCTTTTCATGCTTCTCCATCGTCATTTGCCTGTTGATGTTTTGCTTCTTATTGTAGACCTTCTAAAACTCTTCCAGTGTCTGACCTGTGCAGAGGGCATCAAATGCATTATATCATATCTTGGCGATGCCCGCGCCAAACATGATCCAGAGCCTTAGGAATCATCTCCTCAAGTGCCCATAAATGAGGAGGTGAAGGAGGTGGCCTTATTCAAAGCATTTTGATGCTTTGTTCTTTATTACAGATTGTCGCCAACGCCGATCCATCGAAAAAATAAGCAGCTCCAGTAATCCTTCAACAATCATATTTATTATCAGGTTGTGCTTATGTAAGAGAGGTCATACAGTTTCATGACAATAGGACCACATTGCAAAATTAGGCCAAAATCATTATTTGACCCTTTGAGGCAACTTAAGCACAAAATGAGCCTCACTAGAAATTTTAGCACGATCAGATCCTTCTTTAGAGAACCCAAAGTACTCGGCGTTGTTGGTCACTAAGAAACACTGAAGTTCATGGTGTTTCATCTTTTGGCAACACCATAGTATCTGGCGTTTCTCCCCGTACAGTGGTTGCCGATGGTGGCTCCCCGGTGTTGCATAGTGTAGCAGAAATGTCAAAATGTTGGTCGTTTCTACAAAAGGGTCAGGTCGTCCTAAAGTTTTCAACGAGATTTATTTCGGGCTAAATTTACCAAAAGATCAAAACAGTGATTTTGGCCGTAAAATAACAATGTCCGATAAAGTTGGTGAAAAAATTGGTGCGTATACAGAGTCCAAGTATGTACAAAAGTGTGTTTGTTGCATCATTCTTTTTTTTGAGGGATTGTTGCATCATTCTAGTACTACTTGCCTACAACTGTAGAGGGAGAGAAGAGGGATCTCGAATTCTTCGATAGAGACAGAGGCTTTGCAAACAGAGAATAAAAATACGCCAAAAAAAAGGAGGAGGAGGACGAGAGGCAATGTGAAAGGCAAGTGTGTGGTTAGTGCAGAGCATCGTCCGTTGGTGTAGTCTGTAGCGTGCTGAGCGAGTGACAGTCCACGTCGATTTGGGTGGTCCACGACGGGTCGACGTGGGTTTGCCGCGACGTCAAAGGCAGCGTCTTTCTCCTCGGCCGTTCCGTTGGGACCGGACTCCGACATGGCTGCAGTTTTAGGGCCTCTTTGATTCATAGGATTGTCAAAATGAAGGAATAGGAAAAATGCAGGAATAGGATGGCATGTCCTATAGTATCCTACAAGATTTGAAAGAATGTTTGATAGCATGGGAAAAACAAAGAAATTCTAGAAAGAGTTTTGAGTGGATGAAAATTTTTCTCCAAAATATAGTACAAATGGATCCTATGGAAAAATTCCTAAGGATGCCAATCCTACGAATCAAACGAGCATCACAGAAAAAATTCTTAAGAGTTCAAATCCTTCAAAAATCCTACGCAATTCCTTTGAATCAAAGGAGCCCTTAGCGTCTTCAAATACTTCAACGGAAAGAGTTTCTGACATTTTGACGTGGACCGCGGAATAAAATTAAAACTATCCATACGTCGGGGAGAGCTGTCTCCGATCTGTCAGCGTCGCTTTCACCGGCGAGAGCGAGTCACCTACAGCCCGAAGCACATCGGCTAGTAGTAGTACGCACCGTTGGATTCGTTTCTAAGATGGACCCAATGATGGGAACACTTCAAATCGAATTCTTTTTCCGGTGTTCTTTTTCCGACAACATGATTCTCATTCTTTTGGTGGCCTAGTAGAAAAACGTGTATGTGATAGCGCCTATGCTTGGCAGCCGGGGTAGACAGCTTGCATGATCCTACCAAGGTTTTCGTTTTGCTGTGACAGTGAGATGCTAGCGAGGTTTATGATTCCCGTTCTTTTTGTGTCCTAGTAACTATCCATGCGGATCATTTTCTTACTTTTACCTCTTTATCCTTTCAATAATACTACACTTACGGACTGAATTGCACGGAAGAATGCTACAGGCTGATGTGTAGGGCAGAGGTTCCCTGATTTTTCTCTGTGGGCCCTCCATGATTTTCGTCTGGGCTAAGCAAACGCTGCCACATCTGTCCGTAAGCGCTGGACTGTCACCATGTCTGTAAGTGTAGCATTATTGTTATCCTTTTTACACCCCTGCACTTATACGATTTTTTTTCTTACCACTATAAGTTTTTTTTTGCGAGGAAAAATCAACCTACCACCTACCACTATAAGTTACCCTCTTTGTACAGGATATTTGAAGTTTCATGTTTTTAGGGTTCTTCTTTTTCATATTCAACATCTTCCAAGCTACTCCCTCCGTTCCAAAATAGATGACCCAACTTTGTACCAAGTTAGTACAAAGTTGGGTCATCTATTTTGGAACGGAGGGAGTACCTTCTATGTAAACATGTGTGTTCAAGGTTCCAAAAAATATTGGTACCATAAACCTTATTCCTATGGAACTATACAATGTAACATGCCGCCGCTTTACACTTCAAAGAAGATGATTGCTCTTGGTTCAGTCACTTTTTCCGAGTTGCTATCCTGATGCTCATGACTGAGCTTAATGTGTTCAAGTGTCGAGAGAGCATAAGTTTTCTTTAGACAAAGAGTAGAGAGTACAAGTTGGTTGCTCATGAGTTAGCTACTTTAGCTGTGCGGATCGTCTCTATGGTGTGGCAATTGGCGGCTCGGGTCTACATTGTTGAGCTTCGAAAAGAGGATTTGCAAACACATTGTATTTAAGCAATAAAGCTCCATTGTTCTCCACAAAGATAAAACCTAACTATTTTCTATTTTCCAGATATAATACAAGTAGTAGAATATGTTCAGCTCGCCACTCGGTCCACAATAGTTCATTTAAAGAAGCCAATCGGCAAAGGAGGCTGCTAGCCCGCTACATCGTTTTGTTATTAAAAAGAACTCAAATTCGCATCCATGAGGACTTGGGTGGTTGGGTAGTACATCATATTCCCTAATCAAGTGAGCTAGGATCACTTCCTTCCATGGTAGTTCCTTAGGTAGCATCTCCCGCTAGTCGGATTATTTACCTCTTTTTCATTGTTTTTGATATAGCTTACCACTCATGCCAAGTGGTGGATTATTTACCTCTTTCTCTATGCAAAATACGAAATGGGTCGAGTTGCTCAAAATGGAGATACTATATAATACTATTGATTTATTGAACATCCACACAAATGATCTTATAATCTCATTGCGTAAATATATCGGTCGGACAAACAACTGATATTTATTCATAATTCCATACAAATACTCTCTTTGTTCTTAAATATAAGTCTTTCTAGATATTTCATTATAGACTACATACAGATGTATATAAACGTAATTTAGAGTGTAGATTCACTCATTTTGCTCTGTAACATATTAAAATCTCTAGAAAGACTTATATTTAAAAACAGATGGAGTACCATTTTTGTGTTTTCGTGCCTAATGTACTACCATATACCATTGCTAAAAATCTGAGTAAAAAGCTTTACTTTCATTAAATAAGGTGAGATCGCCCTCTCAAGGAAAACGATGTGGATGTCGTCGTTGCCTGCCTCGAAACCCAGAGATTGGGTTTTCACCCAAGAAACCAGGCTATTCGCAGAGTTTCCAGGATTACCTGGAAGGAAACAATGCCCAAAGACTTTGCCACCACCGGCCTCGGCCCAAGGTTGGGTTAACACTTTTAGCCCACAACCCCTGCTCTTGAAGAAAAAGGGCCCAGAAATCTAGAAGACCTAATCAGAGCATTGAGTTTGTCGGAGTTGAGCAAGTTGGGCACCTTCGTGATCGACCACTGATCACGATGACATGGCATCCCTTAGCCGCAACTCATGTTGTGAAGAGCACACCATCTTGCTTGTTGAACCTAATCTACGTGCGAGTCACCAGATACACCGTGCCCATTGGCCATGACAACACGTGCTGGGGGATTACAAATTTACTCAAAGTCAATCATGTTTGTCTTGACAACCCCACTCAAGATAATTGTTTGGACCGAAGCCCTAATGGCCGCATACTTCATTACATATCAAATCTACTTCCATCATTCTACTTATAGAGGGTGGCCCTAGAATGGTGTCAACGGTACACGGGTGCGGATATGAGGCACAAACAATATCATTAAGATGGAGGGCGAAAAAGAAATACTTTCAAGTTTTCAATGATAACACCATGTTGCTATGGATGAGGGGGATTTGAGGGCATCCTAGAAAGGGAATAAATATTTACCCACGCGCCTTCCTTTTTTGAAGGGCATTAACCATGTGCCTTTTGGTGTACATGGCTAGGGTGCTACCCTGTACTTGTCCTCCTATATCAACGCAATGATACACTCTAAAGCATGGTGTACGTGGCTAGGGTGCTACCCTGTACTTGCCCTCCTCTATGAATGCCAATGATACGCTCTCAAGCGTATTTAAAAAATTAGATATTTGACCATCCTTTTCCTTGAATATTGACACTTTGCCCCTCACTAACATTATCATTTGCCCCTATTTTCTTTACACTTTGACAATCTGCTCTCTGTGCCTTAAAAAAAAGACAATATGCTCTCTTACAGCTGGGCCCCTGTGAAAGTCGATCCTACCCCTGTCTCATTTCATCTCGTCTTCCTCCCCGATCCCCTCTCTCCGCTGGATTCCCCTCCGTCCATCCCAGCGGCGCTCGCCACGTGCCGGGACACGCGTGGAGGGGCCTCCCCTTCTCCCTCCCTCCTGCTGCCCTCAGATCACGGCCGCAGCAGAAGCGATGGCCGCCGCCGTCTTCCGGCCTCCTCCGCGCGAGGCGAGGAGGTGGAGGAGAATACCGCACGAACAACCGGAGCGGCCGGTGCCACCGCGACCCCGGCGACGGATATCGACACGGAGGGACGTCCCCCGCGACCCCGCCGCATCCTAGACTCCGGGTTCCTGCCCCCGGCCACCTCCATGTCCCTCGCCGGCTTCAGATCGGCCCCGAAGAAGCAACGGGCCTGCGATTCATTCCCATCGTCCCAGCCCCCATGCTCCGCCGTGGGCTGTGGCCAGCGAGGCGGCGAGATCCTCCTCCTCCGCTCGCCTGTCAGGCTGCCACGGCCCATCCCGTTTGCCGCTGTGCGCAGGTATTCTCCCCCTGCACGCGCTCGCGGCTTGATGAGTGATTGAAGGCCGAAGCAGCACCAAATTCTGTTTTTCTTATACTCTGTTTCAGCGTGTACATCTTGTTTGGTCTGTTTGTTTACAATGAAATAATCTGTCGGAATAGCAGCTTAACATCCTTTTGAGCTTAACCATGTTCTACTCAAGATGTATGCTTGAACAGAGTAAGATATTTTTGTTGGTTCACATACTGCCTGTCACACCATCTGATCCCATGCCAGTTTTTTTAGTGTAATGCATTCCTCTACCCTGGCTGATGGTGATGACTAGGATATGGGGATCCAATTAATACCTCTTGGCAATGCAGCAATGTTTCACCAGTACTTATTGGTGTAATTCGTTGGTTGTTCTCTCACCAAATGTTAGCTTGCAATCTATTGATCCTTTATTTGAGGTAGTAATACATACCAGTAGTAATTGGATTCCTGAATGGTTAATAGGTAAGTACTCCTAGATATTATGGTGATCCAGAGGAGGCGCAGTGATGTGCCTATCAAATGTTACGGTGAAGTCTGAACTCCAGGGTAGCAACTCTTTATTGAATACAAACTTGGCCAAATTTTCGATCCATTTTTATCGAATCCTTGCAATCTACAGTTGTGCTTATTGTTATGGGAGCTGGAGGGGTTCAATTGCCACTGGTTGCTACAAATATGGTTCTTCGAGGGCTTGCTTGTCTATAGTTTCTGCTTAGTAGTTAGTAGTATACGTTTAGTACACTGCTCTGGTAGTGTCAATGTGTCCTTGTTGCATTATACTAACAGTGAGGAAGTAATTGTTTTCGATCTATTCCTGTCCAGATAATACATTTAGTTTTCATGTCTTGTATTTGTTTTTTTAAGCCACGTTTGTTTTCAGGCATAGAGACGATACAAATTTTGAGTAGTAATACACTTCTGTCTAATGCGAGTATGTTATTTTTTTAGACCATCAGGAAGAAGATTGCCATGTGGCACGACATAGCAGTGCTGAGCAGGGTAGGGAGACAGCGGATGGAGCCAAGGGTAGCGCAGAGAAAGGACCGAGAGGGGGTCGGGAACACTTTGTTTCCCCGCATGAACGTAGATGTAAAAGACACACCTAATGGACGAAGGAAATCAAAGGGTATGGTTGCCGAGAGGAGGAAAGCAAGCAGAGTATATTTGCTTCTGTTATGAACTTGTGGTATCGTGCTCGGCATATACAATGGAATAGAACAACACTTCGACCAACGTCTCTACACATATCGCTTTGTTGATCCATATCAACGGCTACGGGGGGCTTACTAGTAAATGACCAATGTAGCTTTTCATTTGCCAGATACTTGTAAACTATTGATCCAGCTATGCAATCTGTTATCCAGCAAGACAAAAAGTGTTAGCCAAGTGATAGGGAGTGATGTACCACAGGAGAAAATCCCTTGAATTATGTTATCAATGTTTGTACATGGTGGATGTCAAGTCACAAAACTTATTCTCTCCTTTACATTTTGCAACAATGTAAGCTGAACCTTCCCTACTTTCTGAAATCAGTTCATAAATGTACATGATTTGATTTTGTTTTTCATATAGTTGGTTTATATATCTTCTAACAAAGGAACAAAGAGTAAAAACGAAGATGGTTTGTTGGTCCATCTCTGAATTCAAAAAGTGAAGCACAAACCCAAAACTGCCTTGTTAATATGTATACTCTTCAATCTTCATACAATCCTATTTATAATTCACAGACTCTGTTTTGTCCAAATAATGCAACAGAGGTAAAAAGGAAGAGAAAAAAAGTGAAATGGTCTTGTCCACTCACTCCAACGGCTAGGATCTAATCAAGCAGGTTCAGTTCAGTCCCAAGAATTTCCAGATGGCGGGAACCAGAGCTCGCTCTCGTCTAGCTTCATCAGGTCCTGCAGGCCGTCCCAGAGCTGATCCCCTGTTTCCTGCCCGCCGTTCCGCGGGACCCGGACATCGACTTCCGCGCTGCTGGGCGAGGGCGAGCACGTGTCGGACTTGGCCGGGGCGGCATTGCCATCGCCCAGCTGCTGCTGCTGCTGCTGCTCGGGGAAGGGGAAGTTGAGCTTGGCGCGCGGGCCGCGGAACTCGACGGCGGCGCGGTCGTAGGCCCTGGCGGCGTCCTCGGCGGTGTCGAAGGTCCCGAGCCACACCCGCACGGCGCGGCGCGGGTCGCGGATCTCCGCCGCCCACTTGCCCCACGGCCGCTGCCTGACGCCCCGGTACTTGTTCTTCTTATTCCTCCGCCTCCGCTGCGGCCCGCCCGCGGTCACCGCCGCCGGTGCCGACTTCGGCGCGTCCAATGCCGCTGCGGTCGCCCCGGTGGCCTCCGCCGCGCCGAAGAACTCGCAGCCGAGGCAGCCGTCGACCCTGCACACCGGGCACACCTCCTTGCTCGCGGCGGCCGGGAAGAAGAAGTCCGGCGGCGGCGTGGTGTACCCGGAGATGACGTGCAGCAGCGCGGCGACCATGGCGCCGTGCTCCTGCTCCGGCGAGATCGCCCTTCCGGCAAACGGCGGCGGCTCGGCGGTGGCGGTGCTCGGCGACGGGTCGTCGAAGTGGCTGTGGAAGCGGATCATGTACTCGTGCCCCTGCCCCCCCGCCATCGCCGGCGAGACGCTGAAGGTCATGTGTGTTCTCGTGGTGTTGTTGGTGGTGGCGCTGACTTGAGGTTGAGAGGTGCTGGAGCGTGGTGGGTTCAGGTGGTTTGAAGTGAGCGGGAACAGGGGAGCCGGGGGCGAGGGTTATAAACGAGGCTGACGTCGCAGGGCACGCGGCGCGTGCAGAGCAGCCAGAGCGCTCGTCCCCTTTCTGCCTGTGGAAAATTCGCTTCCCTTTTTGTTGGATCGCACCGGTCGGGGACAGCTTGCCAGCTAAACAAATCCGCTGGTTAAGGCTAACGGGGTTCGCGTGCGAAACGTGCGCCTTTCGGGGCCTCACCCTCGGGTTTGGGTTGGTTGTGTTGGTTTATTTCCGGTGTTGCCCTCCCGCCCGGTACGGGACAGCCGACGGCGTCAGCGTGTGGGCGTGACGGGCCGGTGGGGTGAGGGTGACGCCGGTGGTGACGCGAGTGGAATCCTGGGAGACTGGGAGTGGGGTGCTGCCTGGACAGCAGACGACGGTGGGTCCGTCGGTCTTTCCGTTGAAAGGGTCAGAACGGGGTCAAGCGGACGGCTGGCTGGCTGGTTGGTTCAGGTGGTTTTGCTCCTCTGATGTGTCAAACTTTTTATGTTAGATCGTATTTATACAACAATAGATCAACATTTATGCCTTCAAATAAGTAGCATTAGATTTATGATAAAATATATTTTCGTCATATAACCGTTTGGTTTCACAAGCATTGATTTGTTTTTGCACAAACTTGGTCAAACTCTACCCCATCGCTCAAAATGAGTTGACTTCTAGCATTTCAGCGGACATTTAGTTCTGACCGGAGGTAATAGTATATGTTGGAAATATGAGCAATTTACATATAATTTTATTAACAGAAATACTAGATAAAACATTGGAAGTACCTCTATGCTCCCGAGCTCGGTGAACAGTAAAAAAATCATTTTTTTGGAGAAACATTGACAAAAGTTCTAAGTGCTTGCAATTTTTTTTCATGAAATCACATTCCTGTAAGGCGTGGCAAAAAAAAAATTCAGTGCTCCCAAATGCTTTTGAAAGTAGCATTTTCAGAATACCGTTTTTTCCCACGCTTTCTAGGAATGTGATTTCGAGAAGAATTTTTGCAAGCACTTAAAACTTTTGTCAATGTTTCACCCCAAAAAATTGGAATTTTTTGAATTTTTTTGATTTTGTTTCGATTTTACTGAGCTCGGGTGCAGAAACTCTGCATCCATAAAACATGACTATTATAGTAGAGATGAAACAAGTCATGTAATCTAGCCTCTTGCCTTGCACGAATGGGCTAAGTGGGCCTCTAGGATTTATTAGGAATTTCTAAAAATGTTATTGGGTTGGCCCGAAACTAGACTAAATTCCAGCAATATATACCAATATAGTAAAAAACATGGGTTATGTTTCGCACAATTATTCTATGCCATCTAACTTTTTTTCATCCTATATGGTTCAAAGTTGGACCACATGATCATCCACACATTGATTACGCTTTTAATTACCACCAGCATAAAAAGACTTGAGGATTGTTTTTCTTTCTTTCTTCTTGGCACAAGGTGCTTGAGGAGTAGTTTATCGTGACTTTGATGGCAATTATGTGCCCACTAGTGCAGTGGGGTTGTCGACTTGGTCGACGCATCTCGAGAGGGTTTGTGTTTGACGTAATACTGGGGCAAGGATATCTGCTGGCATGGAGACCATTTCATGCAAGCAGTTGCTCAGTGCAGCTTGGGTTATTGCAGGTTGGGCAGTGCCACATTATTTGTTTGGAATTGTGAATAACTCTCGGATGTATGTGCCCGAATTTATACATTGAGAACAATGGTGTGAATGTGATTAATGGATGATGGCAATGCTATCTCATGGGATAGGCAAGACTAGAGAGACTTGCACTCTGAGATAATAGCGTAAGTTCCCACCACCCTTCCTCTCTAATTTGACCAGAAACATTCTTCTTTCTTCATACTCATTACCAAATCTGATTGCTTACGAAATCCTAGATTAGTCCATTGTGCATAGTTGTGTAGTGCAACCTTTGTTTATTTGGTGAAAGAAATGGAGTGAGATTTTGACAAAAAAATATGGGTTCGTCCTATTAAATCTTGTAGAGAAACGAAGATATATTTCCCTTCCGTTTTCGTTGTCATTTGAGGGAAATTAGTCTCCCATGATGAAAGTACCAGTTTGTTACTGCAACCATACCATTTAACACTCAAAATGTGTGTATTCAGTTGACTAAGATGTGCTAATTATCTGGCATCTACACTTTCTGTACTAAAGATATTAGTACAATTGATTGACATATGAGATTCCTTGGCCGCTTGTTGAAACTCAATTCTTTTGCTTTGCTCGATAATAATTTAATATAAACCAAGAGTTGTATAAATTTCGAAAGGGAAACACATCGATGGTATAAGAAATTGTTCCAAGTAACAACCATCGGAATGATGGTTCTTTTTCTTTATGCTGGGAGTATGGGAGATTTATTAATTAAGCAATAATAGGGTTAAAAATGATAGTTTATTTTTTTGTGAATAAAAATGATGGTTGATGATAGCAACATTTTTTAGGATAATCATTTGCTTGGATGACCTCCATTCATGAATATATATTACCTTCAAGCTCCAATAGTCAAATTCCTACACTTCTTTCTTCCAATACATAAATAATTTTTTTGTTGCTTCTTAACATTTGGATTTTAAAAAGGGAGAGTGTATGCGCTTTACATCTTAAGGGAGAATTGATTCCTTAATAAGATCCAAGCCAAACTCCTATTTTTTGAAGTTTTTCTTTTAGGAAATGTCGTATCCTGATGACGCTTAGTTACTACTTTTAATATTGTCAGTTGGAAAATTTATGCATCTTCGCTTGGTAAGTATACAATGAAAGAAGATGAAATATTCATTTCCTAAAGATGAATTCTAGCACACAATTCATTATCACTTAGAGTCTCTTTTTGATGTTTCCTATGAATATTTGCAAAACAACAAGTATTGGTAACCAAGAAAAATAACTATTTCTTTCTTAAGTCTGTATCCATTGCTTCATACTACATCTGTTCATAAGAATATTTCTCAAAATATCCAGTTCTCCGAGCTAAACGTCATTGTGTTTTGACTCAATAACACCAGTCAACATGGTGGAATCTGATTGTTGTAATAGCAGTCAAACTGCAACAACATATAGATAGGAGCAGGAAATTTAGTTTAACCATAGAAGGTCTACAGATAAAAGATCATTTGGATAGTTCTGGAGAGCTAGCTCTTGCCACATATCATCTATCTCTATAGTTTTCAAGCACTAATAATTGTATCTTGATGCGTAAAACACTATTGATCTTCTTTGTTTCTTCTAATCTCTGACTTAGAAAATAAATTGAAGAAGGCAACACGTACTATGCTCTTTTTCCCATTCTAGTCAGTCACACTCAATATGTATTTGTGGCATTTATGTGTTGTTATTAAGAAACTTACCTTTTCAAATATTGTCATTTTTTATAGGCTTAACAATGAAACCCGTATAGTTTACTAGCACTACAATAATAGGTTACAGTAAGTGCCACTTATGCTGATTTCTCAAATTATGATACATTTTAGCTACATGACAATACAATTCTCCTTTCATGCATGTCTACATGGTTAGTTACATCATTTTCACTAGCTAAAGATAACTTTCTACTCATAGGAAACATTTTTAAAGCAAAAAAATATTTTCTTGAAGTCTGTATTCATTTTAATCCATCATAACTAAAACAGAACAATGATTGTCAATATCATATCAAATGTAGCTTTTGTTCTTTCTTACTTGAGGCTTTTCCAGTGCCCTCGAGCCTCAAGTACCATCACCCTGGCACCGTCGGCGTCGGACTCGGTGCTCCGGTCACGCCTCCATCTTACTTCACAAACGAAATCAACTAACCCAATTGAAATTCATGCAACTTACTTGCAACTAAATCTTTGAACTTGCGTCAGATCACTGAAAGAGCGATATGCAAGCGAGACGACCGGCAAAAATTAAGAGACCGCTAGTAGACAACCTTTATATATAGGTTTAAGTTATTGGTGGTGCCAGGTCAAAACCGCATGCCACTGGTAATTTGCCAAAAAAACCTCTTATGAGTGACATGCCCGCTAACGGGCACGGCAAGTTATGTGCAAATGGTACATTGTAATTTTTTTTATGGAAAAGGGTTTTATCTTACTCCCTCTGACCCATATTAATTGTCGCTGACTTGGTACAATTTTGTAATAAAGTTGCACTAAGTCAATGACAATTAATATGAATAGGAGGGAGTACAATATTTCACAAACCTTCCAGATACATGTTTATATTAAACATAGCGTACTGAATTTCAAAACGGGTATACTTCAAATATACCGTGACAAAAAGAGTAACCTTGCTAGTAAAAAGAAAAAAATATTGTGTACTACCTCCGTCCTGATTTATTGGTCTTCTTTGTATTTCTTGTAAAATTTGACCATGAATTTAACTAACAAAAATTTAATGCATGTCATAAAGAATACATCATTGGATTAATATTTGAGCATAGTTTTCAATGATACTGTTTTTTGTGACATGCATTAACAAAATTTTGCACACAATATAAGAGGACCAGTAAATCAGGACGGAGTTGGTGACAGTTTGGCGGCAAGGGGGTAAAACGTTTCATCGACAGGTAAAAGTAAAAAAAGAAAACACATGTTCCGCATGCATCAACGGTCTACCCGGCTGCTAAGCATATGCCCTATAAGCTACTCTATATAACATACTGTATACTAGTACGTTTTTCACTCTCCCCGCAGAGAATATACGTTTTTTTACTCTAGCACCAAAAGAATGAGAATCATGTTGCTTAATACTAGGTGAAAAAGAAATCGATCCAGTTGCTCGGGACGTCGCCGTCCAGCCGATGCGCCCCGTCCCAGTTTTGGACAAAAAGAGATGCTGCTGGCTGCTGGCAAACATACATGGGTGGGTGCGCAGCCACGGAGACGACTCTTCGCTCGCTTTCACCCGTGGTGAAAACGACGGTGACAGATTGGAGACAGCTCCTCCCCGCTCCTGAGCCGCGGGGCGCCCACGACGACGGATGCTTAATTTTGTTCCGCGGTCAGCGTCGAACACGTCAAAATCTCTATGCGTTGAAGTAAACTGGTGGTGGTAGTATGACGAAGGTGTACTAGTGGCGTGACGAGTAATGCTACACCTACGGGCTGGTTGTTACGTATCCTACGTAATAGGTGATGACTTGCAGTTTTTAATTGGGTATTAGTGAGGGGGCAGGGCCCACCCTGAAAAATCAGGGAGGACGTTTGGTTTAGGCAAAGCAAGTTTACGTAGGATACGTATATAAGACTCTTTCGTAGGTGTAGCAATTTCGGCGTGACGCGAGTACGATCCCTTCGACTGCTCGTTGGCGCTCACCGTCGTGCATGACGCGTACGTGTGTGACCTACAGTGACTAAGGTGTGGTGTAAACCTTTTTTTTATTAGCATTTTTAGGGAATGCAACACAAGGACTTCTCAAATGTGGTGTAAACTTGGTGACGCAAGTGCTAGGCATTGGATCGTCAGCGAGTTTTGATTCAGATTTTGTGATGTCGAACTCTAAAGTACACGACTTCTCATTTTATACGAAAAAAAACTGAGTACATAGATTTATATAAAAAGTAAAATAACACACCACTTTGGGTCAAGCTTTTTTGTAAAACAAACTTGTTGACGAACGCTCTTTGTGACCATTTGAAAGGGTCAGAACGGGGTCAAGGGGACGGCTGCTTGGCTGGCTGGCTGGCTGGCTCAGGTGGTTTTGCTCCTCCGACGTGGCCGCGAGGGAGGTCGGCACACCGCACACGCACAGTAGCTGGTTTTGTTGGCGTTTGTCTGCAACTGTGGTACGGTTCTGGTTATTTAGACGTTTTTTTTCCTCGGGGGAGTTATTCTAATAGATGGCTTTGACTTCCATTTACTACCGTTTGACTTCTTGGGGGAGTTGATTAAATTTCACATATTTAGGGACAGAGCGAGTATTATCTACTTCCTATGTTCAAAGTGAGTAGACTTCTGGACACACCCACTTAATTCGAACAGAGGTAATAGTATATACCAATATAAAATAACAGGGTTATTTCGTCCAATTATTCTATGTCATCTAACTTTTTTTTCATCCTTGATGGTTCAAAGTTGGACCGTATGATCATCCACACACTAGTTACACTTCTAATCCCCTAAAAAAATTACACTTTTAACTACCACCGGCATAAAAAGACTTGAGAAATGGTTATTTTTCTTCTTCTTGCCACAACATGCTTGAGGAGTAGTTCATCGTGACTTGGGTGGCAATTATGTGTCCACTGGTGCAGTGGGGTTGTCGGCTCGGTCGACGCGTCCCCAGACGGTTTATCTTTTGACTTAATACTGGGGCAACGATATCAAATGTATTGGCATGGAGACCATGTCCTGGGAGCAGTTGCTCAGTGCAGCTTGGGCTGTTGGAGGTTTGGCGTGCGGCATTATTTGTTTGGGATTGTGAATATCCACATGCACGTTGCGCTAGATCCAGTCGACCAGTTTGACACAGATTCCACCTTGCCGGTGTCGAGTTCTCTTCTTGCCGTTGACGCTAGGTCTCTAGTTATGTGGTACAATAGTTGGAAATGATTGGCACCGAATGCGATTAATGGAAGATGGCAATGCTATCTCATGGGATAGGCAAGAGTAGAGACACCTGCGCTCTGAGATAATAGCGTAAGTCCTCACCATCCTTCCTCTCCAATATAGCCAGATAACGTCCTTCTTTCTTCCTCTTCATTGCCAAATCTGACTACCTACAAAATACTCGATTAGTCCATTGTGCATAGTTGTGTGGTTCAACATTTGTTTATTTGGTGGAAGAATGGACTACGATTTTGAAAAAATAATATGGTTCGGTCCTATTCAATCTTGCAGAGAAAAAGATATATTTCCCTTCCGTTGTCGTTGCGATTGGAGGGAAATTAGTCTCATATGATGAAAGTGCCAGTTTGTTATGGTGACCGTAAGATTTAACACTCAAGATGAGTGTATTCAGTTCACTAAGATGTGCTAATTATCTAGCATCGACACTTTTGTACTGAAGATATTAGTATGATTGATTGACATATGAGATTCCTTGGCCGCCTACTAAAACTCATTTTTTTTGCTTTGCTTTGAGTTGTATACATTTTCAAAGGGAAACAAATCGGCAGTATAAGAAATTGTTCCAAGTAAAGAGCAATGGAATGATGGTTGTTTTTCTTTATGCTGGGAATATGGGACATTTGTTAAGCAATAATAGGGTTAAGAATGCTAGTGGATTTTTTTGTGACTACGAATGGTGGTTTATAATAGCTACATTTTGTTGGATAATCATTTTCTTGGATGACCTCCATGCATGAATGGTAGATTACCTTCAAGCTCCAATAGTCAAATTCTTACACTTCTTTCTTCCAGTGCATAAATGACATTTTATTTGCTGCTTCTTAATATTTGGATTTCAAAAGGGAGAGTTTATGTGCTTTACATCGTAAGGAAAAATTGATTCCTCAATAAGTTCCAAGTTAGGCTCCTAATTTTCTTGAAGTTTTATTTATTTTAGGTAATGGGATATCATAGTCACCTATTTACAGTTGCCACGTATACCGACGATGCTTAGTTACTACATCTATTTTTTTGGTTGACAAAATTATGCATCTTCGCTTGATAAGTATACAATGAAAGAAGATGAAATATTCATTTCGTAAAGATAAATTTCTGCACAGAAGTCATTATCACAGAGAGGCTATTTTTTTATGTTTCCTATGAATATTTGGAAAACAACATGTATCGTTCACCAAGAAAATTAACTATTTCTTTCTTGAGCCAATATCCATTGCTTCATAGTACATCTGTTCATAAGAATGTTTCTTAAAAGATTCAGTTTTTCGAGCTAAATTTCATTCTGTTTTGACTCAATAACACCAGTCAACATAGTGAAATCTAATTGTTGTAATAGCAGTCAAACTGCAACAACATATAGATAGGAGCAGGAAATTCAGTTTAATTATAAAAGGTCTACAGATAAAAGAGCATTTGAATAGTTGTGGAGTGCTAGCTCTTGCCGCACACAATCTATCTCTATAGCTTCCAAGCAATAATACTTGTATCCTAATTGGTAAAACAATATTGATCTTCTTTGTTTCTTCTAATCTCTGACTTAGAAAATGAACTGGAGAAGGCAACATGTACTACGTTCCATTTTAGTCTGTAACGCTTAATAAGTATCTGTGGCATTTATGTGTTGTTATTAAGAAGCTTGCCTTTTCAGCTCTTGCCATTTTTTTAGATTTGGCTAAAAAATGAAACCCATATAGTTTAGTAGCACTACAATAATGGATTACAATAAGTGCCATTTATTGCGAGTTCTCAAATTATGATACATTTTAGCCACATGATAAATAATTCTCCTTTCATGCATGTCTACATGGTTAGTTGCATCACTTTCACCAGCTAAAGATAACTTTCTGCTCATAGGAAACATTTTTAAAGCAAAAAAATATTTTCTTTCACTCCGTGTTCATTTTAGCCCATCATAACTAAAACTGAACAATAATTGTCAATATCATATCGATATAGCTTTTGTTCTTTCTTAGTTGAGGCCTTGTCGGCGTCCCCGGGCCTCGAGTACACTCACCCCTGCGCTATCGGCGTCGGACTCGGTGCTCCGGCTGTGCCTCCATCTTTCTTCACAAACGAAATTGACTGATCCAAAATTCAAATTCATGAAACTTACCTGCAACTAAAATCTCCAAACTTGCGTCAGATCACTGAAAGAGTGATATCCAAGTGAGACAGCCGACAAAAATTGAGAGACCATTATAGTAGAGATAGAGAAACTCTTATAGGTTTAAGTTATTAGTGGCGCGAGGTCAAAAGTGCCCGCCAGTGGTAATTTCCCAAAATACCTCTTATTAGTGACGGGCAGGCTAACGGGCACGACACTAGTTATGTGCAAATGATACATTGTTTTTTTGTATATGGAAAAAGGTTTTATCTTACTCCCTCTGAGTACAAAATTACACTAAGTCAACGATAATTAATATGGAGCGGTGGGAGTATGATATTTTGAGAACCTTCCAGTTACATGTTTATATTAAAAATAACAAAAAAATGCTGAATTTCAAACTGAGACACTTCAAATATTCGGTGACAAAAAGAGTAACCTTACTTGCTAGTAAAGAAACAAACTGTGTAATAGTGTGAGGGTAAGGGAGTAAAAAGTTTCATCAAGAGGTAAAAGTAAAAAAGACACATGTTCCGCATACATCAACGGTCCGGCTGCGAAGAGCATCTACAGCCGGCGCCTTAAACCCGTCTCATACGTTCGGGCGGCCCGCCCAATAACTGGCCTGTCACGTTTTTTCGATTCAGACGTACGCCTCAAACGCCCGGGCTGACCGGTAACCCTCATATCCACACCGAATATGGGAGCGGACGGACAAGCCCGCCACGTCGGACCCGACCCATGATGGCCCATCCGACCCCACATATATTCGTCCCCATCTGCTCGCCGGAGTAAACCCTAGCCTCTTCACTCCACTCCCCTTCGCCAGCCGATCTCACCTCCGACGGTTGCCGGCCTTCTCTGCCATGACTCCGACCAGTCTGGATCTGTTGACTGGGTTGTCATCCTGTGTGGGTTGGAGGAGGCAATGGCAGTCTGCATTGCACTCCGCCGCTCCCGGGAGGACAGCGTTCGGCTGACGGACGGATCCGTCCGCCGCGACGCCATAGCGTCGGCTCACCAGGCGCTCGGGTCCTCTTATGCTAGATCCTCGCGGTCCCGGCAGCCGGAACACCTTTCCTTCCCCGTCACGGGTCGAGCAGAATATGAGTCCAACCGGGAACGGGCGGCCCGTCTTGGGAAGGACGGGATAAGAGCCGCCGAGGCCCGTATCACGGCGGAAATTGCGGCGACGGCGCGCTGCAGAGGAGGAACACGCGCGCCCTGGCCCAAGAGCATAATCGGGCGGTCTGTGTCACGGCCGAACTACCACCGAAGGAGGAGAAGGAGGAAAGGGACGGCGAGGACAACTCCGGCGATGAGCAGATCCGGCTCGATCCGTAGTGCGTCTTCGACCGGTACTTCCGCGAGAAGGACGGCAAGGGCGCTGGGAAGGACAAGGGCAGCCGTGGATGAATTCCACCATAGCCAAACATGCCAAATTTTGGTAATCCGATGGCATGTTTAATTACTAGTGATGAAGTAGTCGGACGACGTCTGTGCATCGATGTAGTTGCATGAGTTTGTATGGTAATCGAAACTACTTCACAGACGATACTGCTGGACGATTCAGAGACGATATGTTTAATCCACTGGCTGTGTTGCACCTAGTCCTTTATATAGATGGTCTGATTTGCATTATCGTCCAAGAATCGTCCAAGAGTATCGTGTGCATAGCAGCACTCTATGGTAATCGAGGTGTCTAGACGTGGATTACATTATTTGAGGGGTGCCCGGTCAGTGTCCGCGAACGCGCCCCGGCGTTTAAGGAGTCAGATTTGTCAAGTCCGGTTGTAGATTCTCTAAGCATATCATGCCGTATTAATATAGAGTACGATTTTCATTCTCCCTGCAGAAAATATACGTTTTTTACTCTAGCACCAAAAGAATGTGAATCATGTTGCTCGGGAGTCGGGACGTCGCCGTCCAGGGGTCCATGCTAGAAATGTGTATGTACCAGTACCTGCCGATGTGCCCCGTCCCAGTTTTGAACAAAAAGAGAGGCACAGTGCATCCCTCCTAAGCGGTGGTGCTACAGTGCCTAGTGGCGATTTGGGCGATTTGCCGGCGACTGGCGTCTATGCCGTGCTTCCCTTCCCGGTTCCCCCTGATCCCTTCTCCCCTCAGTTATCTTCTCTTCTGATCTGGTTTTCCTCTAGATTCCCCCTCTATCTCTTTCCCTTTCTCATGTATTGGTCTCCCTTCCTCTGTTATCTGTCTCGTCTTCGAATCCTACTTCTAAGTCATCTACTCTGTCCCAATAATCTTGATTTCTTCTTCCTAGTGGTTTTCTATTCAATCCCCTCGGTCATCCCTTTCTTTTTCTGGTTGGAGCATGTTGTCGATGAAGCTATCCGGTGAGAGCCTTACTGCTTTTCCCGGGAAGACGGGAGGGCGCCTAGGTGTGGATTTGGCAGAGATGGAATGTTTCAAGGCGAGGGCGATGCAGATCATTCGCAAGTCGAGGGATCCGTCAAGATGTCTCGAGTTGATGCGAATTAAGGCGGGTTCATTACTGGATTCTGGTGGGTCTTCGGAACGAGGGATGTGCTCGTCGCGGGAAATTCCTCTTCCCCTGCAGGTTGGCACGACGACACTTGTGCTGAATGGAGCTCAGCTAGCTGCTCCTGAGATTGATATTACTGGGCGATGTCATGGAAATAAGCCTCTGGCTGGGTCTGATTCTAAAGCAGCAGAGGTGCAAGTGGATTTGGGGATGAATGATGCTGCAGTTGGCGTTGGTTCAGAGGGGCAGTGCCTTCTTCAACTGTGTGCTAATGCTGACCTGGGAATTCAACAATTTATGTTTTGCAATACAAAAGAACTGGATTGGATATGTGCGTGCATGTTTTCGGATACAAACATATCCAGTTATCGCTTTGTTCATGGAGTCCCGGTGGAAGAGGAGCCAGATCCAGGAGGATTTTGGTTGTCTGTTAAACATACAGTTAAAGTGCAGTTTCAGAGTTTGTTAACAAGTACATGGAGTTCCAGCGGAATACAAAATGGGGTTTCTTGAAAAGCTCAAATAATATTAATACATGCTTCTTTGTTCGTTGTGGGCAGGATACTGATAATAGAATTATGGCAAGAATTCTGATCAAAGTAACTAGAGTGAACAATGTGACAGAGTTTTCTTTGTCTCAAGGATGTAGTGGTGTGGGGATACAGAGTATTGTTGTGATCGATGGTACAGCAGGATCGGCGGCATCCCTTGAGGATGACCGCCGGAACCAATGAATATTCTCTGCCTGAACTGTCGCGGAATTGGGCAACCGGAGACAGTTCGTGAAATCTGTGACCTGATTAGGTTACATCGCCCGGCCTTAGTTTTTCTCTCGGAGACTAAGGTCTCAGATAAGAGAGCTCAGGAGTTGAGGCATCGCTTGGGATTCAGCAATGCTTTCGGTGTTAAAGCAAGGGGGCTGAGTGCTGGTCTTGTTCTTTACTGGAATAATGATTCTAGTGTTTCGTTGAAATCTTTCAGTGACTCGCACATTGATGTATTTGTGTGCATTGAAGAGACAGGGGAAAAGGAATGGCGTTTCACTGGGTTTTATGGGGAGCCAACAAGAACCAAGAGGAAGAATAGTTGGGAATTAATACAGTTTATGCGAAGAGAATATGATCACCCATGGCTGTGTGCGAGGGATTTTAATGAAATTCTTGATGCATCTGAACAGTTTGGAGGCAATTACAGGGAAGAATGGAAGATGGAAGGATTTAGAGATACTGTTGATTACTGTCGCTTCACTGATTTGGGCTTCTCTGGTCTCCCATATACATGGGATAACCGACAGCAAGGACAAAACAATGTAAAAGTTCGCCTAGATAGAGGACTAGCTGATGACAAGTTTTTAGATCTATTTGATGACACTTCGGTGCGGCACATTCAGACCTCTGTGTCTGATCATTGCGCACTTGTATTAACGACTAATAGATCAGCTTGGTTACGAAATAAAGGACGAAACAAACCGTTTCGCTTCGAAAATGCCTGGACTCGCCACGAGAGGTATGAACAAGTGGTGGAAGAAGGATGGCAGCCGCAAGCTAATGATCTGGCCGGCGTTTATGATGCGCTGAATGGTGTGCGACGTAGTCTGCAGAAATGGAGCCGGGAGGAGTTTGGTTCGGTGGAGAAACAACTTAAAATGATGAGAGAAAAATTGGAAAGGCTAAGAGCAGTCTCTTTAGGAACTGGGCCAACTCTAGCTGAACGAGACCTTCTCAAACGCATATCGGAGTTGCTGGCCAGAGAGGAGGCTCTCAAGAAGCAACGGTCCAGGGTTTTGTGGCTGCAGGAAGGTGATAGGAACACTGAGTTCTTCCATGCTAAGATGAAAGAAAGATCACGTACAAATAAAATTAAGTCATTGCGGAAGCCAGATGGTACGGTTGCGACCGAGCAACACGAGTTGGAAGCAATTGCTATGAATTTTTACATAGATCTGTTTACGGCACAGCAAGAGACTCATCCGGAGCTAGCAACAGAGTTGGTTCAGTGTAAAGTTTCACAAGAAATGAATGAAAAGCTGTGTTCTGTTATCACAAATGAGGAGATTGAAAGAGCTCTTTTCATGATGCATCCAAACAAGTCCCCAGGTCCAGATGGTTTTACAGCAGGTTTTTACATTCACCATTGGCATCTTTTGAAAGATGTTGTTTGCAATGCTGTGCGTACTTTTCTTGAAGGCGGTGATATGCCGGAGGTGGTTAATTCTACTGTTTTGGTCCTTATTCCAAAAATAAAAAATCCGCAAGACCTTACACAGTACAGGCCAATCTCATTGTGTAACGTGCTCTATAAACTAGCTTCAAAAGTTCTTGCTTTGAGGCTAAGACCAGTACTGCATCATATCATCGCGGAAGAACAAACAGCGTTTGTCCAAGGACGATTGATTTCAGACAATGTTCTTACGGCTTATGAGTGTATTCACTACCTCAAGAAGAAAAAGGGCAAATCTGGTGATGTGACAGTTAAGTTGGACATGGCCAAGGCATATGATAGGGTGGAATGGTCTTATCTACGTGCGATGATGAACAAGTTGGGGTTTGCAGAAGCATGGATCGATAGAGTTATGGTATGTGTGCAGTCAGTATCTTTTTCTGTGCGCGTGAATGGGCAATTTTCTTCCACTTTCAGACCCACTCGAGGAATTAGGCAGGGCGATCCAATATCTCCCTACTTATTTCTTATTTGTACGGAAGGATTGAGTTGTTTGCTGAAATTTAAAGGTCCGGTACATCTTTCTCGAGGTGTAAGAGTTGGCGTTCATGCTCCATGGGTCTCACACCTACTATTCGCCGATGATTGCTTGGTCTTTACACAGGCTACGGTTGAGGCTGCCACTAGGCTGCATAACATTTTGGACATCTATAAAACAGCTTCTGGTCAGATGGTCAACCGTAGTAAATCAGCCATTTTCTTTAGCGCAAACTGTACTGATGAGACAAAGGCAATGGTCCATGTGAATATGGAGATTGAGACGGAAGCATTAGTTGAGAAGTACCTTGGACTACCAACCGCCATTGGTAAATCTTCTGATGTACAGTTTGAGCACATAGCAACAAATATTCGAAAATTGGTGAATGGGTATGTTCCTAAACTCTTAAGCAGTGCGGCAAGGGAAGTTTTGATTAAAGCGGTATGCCAAGCTATCCCAACTTATTCTATGAGCTGCTTTAGACTTTCCAAGAAATTGTGTAAGAAATTAACCAATATTGTGGCCCGCTTCTTTTGGGGGGGGAGATGATAATAAGAGGAAATTGCATTGGAAGAAGTGGAAGGATATTGCAATACCTAAAGGAGAAGGAGGGATGGGTTTTAGGGATTTCGAATTATTCAACCAGGCTATGCTGGCGAAACAAGGCTGGAGGTTGCTTACATCACCAGATTCTCTATGCGCTAGAGTCTTAAAGGGTAAGTACTATCATGATCATGAATTTATGTCAGCTAAGAACAAAAGAGGATCCTCGCATATTTGGAGAGCCATTCTTCATGGCAGAGAGGGTCTAAAATTAGGCCTGATAAAGAGGGTTGGTGATGGTTCTTCTATTCACCCATGGGAGGATCCATGGATTCCTTTTAACCATGGTTTCAAACCCCTAATTCAGCTTCCTGATGCAGCTATCAGTAGGGTGGAAGAATTGATTGACGCAGACAATGGTGAATGGAATATGAATTTGATTAATGCAAATTTTGTGGAACCGGATGTTAGTGTAATATGCAGGATTCCGATTAGTAATTCAGCTGAGGATATTTGGGCTTGGCAACCAAAAAAACATGGTCATTTCACTGTGAAATCGGCATATAGAGTTCTTGTCTCTAAAAGTCGTCAAACTTACCAGCCCGGGTCTAGCATCAATCAGGAGAAGGTATGGAAGAAAATGTGGAAACTTGAGGTCCCTCCTAAGGTGAAGAATTTCTGGTGGCGTATTATCCATGACTTTATACCCTGTCGTGCCGTTTTGAAGCGACGACATATGGAACGTATTGATTTCTGTGACACTTGTGGTCAACAGGAAACTACAATGCATGCTATCTTTGATTGCACTTGGGCAAGGATCTTCTGGGAGCAGGTGAAGTCCCTAACTGGCATAAAAATTCCTGACCTACATCCACACTCTTGGATGTTCGATGTGGTGGATGGTACAAAGATACCCCAATCTGAAGCTTGTATAATTTTAAGTGGAGCATGGGCGATCTGGACTGAACGAAATGCAAGAAAGCATGGAGAGTCTGGGCGCTGTATCATGCAATCAGTAAGATGGGTGATAGACTCGGTAATGGACTCAACAAGTGCTGGAAAAGTAAGCAAGCCGAAGCAATCAAAACAAATAAAATGGAATCCACCTGACGAAGGCGTGATGAAGATTAATGTAGATGCGTCCTTTTGATGATGTTTCCTGTCAAGGTTCGACTGGGCTGGTTATTCGGGATAGGGAGGGTGCATTACTTCGTGCACAAGCCCTTTGGTATAATTTTGCAACTAGCTCACAGTCCATGGAAGCAGAAGCAATTTGAGGTGGGGTTCGAATGGCTATTGAGAGAGGTTTCAGCAAAGTTGAGGTGGATACTGATGCACAAGCCCTTGTTAAGTTGTGGGAGACAGATACCTTCGATCGTTCGGAGATAGCTGCCATTCTTCAAGAGATCAGGGAGCTTTCTGATCAATTTGAGAGTTTTAGGCTGAAATTCGTACGTAGAGAAGCTAATGAAGCGGCTCATTTATGTGCGAAGCAGGCGACAAGTGTTAGGAGAAGATGTTTATGGCTTAATTACACTTCTGTTTTCCTAATGAACACGTTGTATCGTGACTGTATGCCTGCTTAAGTAAGCAATAAAACTCTTTTATGTTGCAAAAAAACAAAAAACAAAAAGAGAGGCTGGCTGGCTGCTGGCGGAGCCACGGAGATGACTCTTCGCTCGCAGTCGCCCGTGGTGAAAGCGACGGTGACAGATTGGAGACAGCTCCTCCCGGCTCCCGAGCCGCGGGGCGTCCACGACGACGCATACTTGGTTTTGATCTGCGGTCAGCGTCGAACACGTCAAAATCTCTATGCGTTGAAGTAAACTGGTGGGCTTTGCTACGCGAGTACGATCGCTTCGACTGCTGCTGGCTGGCGCTGATTCCTATCGTGCATGACGCGTACGTGTGGTGATCTACAGTGACTTGGTGATGCAACTGCTAAGTATTGAATCGTCAGCGGGTTTTGATCCAGATTTTCTGGTGTCAACTTTAAAGTACACGACTTCTCAAAAACAAACTTGTCGGCGAACTCTTTGAGTCAAACTTGTTGGCTAAGTATTGAAACTTGTTAGTATAAAATATATATAGATTTTATAACACACCACTTTGGGTCAAGCCTTTCTCAAAAACAAACTTGTTGACGAACTCTTTGAGACCAAATGGACGAAAAAAGACACACAGATGGGCCGGCCCAGTTAGCTGCTACAAGATTCCTGTTTTCTCCGTTTTAGGTTCCGGTCCAGTTTTTCTCTGGTTTTTATTTTTCTATTCTTTTCTCTACCGGTATTTACTTTTTAATTTTATTTTAGTGGATCTCCCAGTTTTTACAATAACTCTTATTTTTATTTTAAAAACATCTTTGAAATTCCAGAATATTTTAAAATTTTGAGCTTTTCAGAGATCACAAATATTCTTAAAATTCAAGAATATTGCTGAATTTGATAAAAATATATATTATTTTTTGACTTTGAGAAAATTATTTCAAAATATAGACCTTTTTTAAAACACAAGTATTTTTTCGTATTTTGTTTATTTAACATTTCTACTGTACTTAGTTTTTTTGAGACAACCGGGTTAAAAAAACCATGCAGACATTTTTTAGGGGGAAACCATACTTTACTTATATATGCGAACCCTACGATAGCATCTATATGGGCTGATCCGGTCACAATGCTCTGTCCGTTGCCCGGCATTTTGATGTACAAATAGACAGTGCCTCTTCAGCACCAGTTATCAAAGCTGACCTGGTCGCAAAGCTCTGTCTTTGCCCAGCATTTTGACGCACAAACGGAAGTGCCTCTTCAGTGCCAGTTATCAAAGCTGACCCGATCGCAATGCTCTATCCGTTGCCCAGCATTTTGATGCACAAATGGGAGCGCATCTTTAGTGTTAGTTATCAAAGCTGATCTGGTCGCAATGCTCTGTCGGTTGCCTAGCATTTTGCGCATAAATGAGGAGCTCCTCTTCAGTGCCAGTTATCAAAGCTGACTGGTCGCAATGCATTGTCCATTTCCCAACATGTTGACGCACAAACGAGGAGCGCCACTTCATCACCAATTATCAAAGTTGAACCGATCGCAGTGCTCTTTTTAGTTGCCCATCATTTTGATGCTCTAACAAGGAGCGCCTCTTCAGCACCAGTTATCAAAGCTGGCCCGGTCACAATGCTTTGTCCGTTTCTGGCATTTTGATGCACAAACAGGGCGCGCCTCTTCAGCGCTAGATATAAAAGCTGACCCAATCATAATGCTCTTTCTGCTGTCCAGTATTTTGATGGGCGCACAAACGAGGAGCGCCACTTCAGCGCCAGTTATCAAAGCTGACCTGGTCATAATGCTTTGTATGTGGCCCAGCATCTTGACGCACAAACGGGAAGCGCCTCTTAACCGCTCGTTATCAAATATAGGCCCCGGCATAGCTTGCGCGCATGCCAATAGGCCTCGACCCAAAATAGCACTTCGACCTGCTTGCCTCGCTCGACCATTGTGGGCAGATCCTATTTGATGCTCGTGAGAGTGAAAGCTATATCTCACTTCACGCGAGATGGAACAAGCTCTTGCCTGAAGTGCCAGCGGCAACGAGCCATCCTATTAGCTCTTGTGTGAAACAACTAAAAGAGGTAATAAAAAGATAGAATCAGGGATCGAACCCACGTCTCCTCCATGTTGAGGACAGGTAATAAAAAGAGAAAATTAGAAGGCGTCGACTTTTAATTCCCTTTTTTATTTTTATTTTGTTTTTTTTCATGAGTTTTCTTTGTTTCTTTCTCTATTACTTTCTCTGCTTTATAGGTTTTTCCTTTTATTCTTTCTTTGTTTTTCTTTGTTTATTTCTCGATTTTCATTAGTTTCGTTTCTTTTTTTTCTTCGGTTTTGTTTGTTTCTGTCTCATTTCATCGGTTTTCTATGTTTTTCTATATTTCATTATCGGTTCTCACTGTTTTCATTCTTTTTTGCATTTTGTTTATTTAGTTTTTCATTTTCTTTTGGTTTGGTTTCTTATGTTTTTATTGCATTTCTTTTTTCTTTTTTATCAATTACTTTTTTGTTCAACACATGTTAACTGTGTTTTCATTACACAATTACTTTTTTTGTAAGCCTTAGAAATATTTTTATATACACATTTAATCTTTTTGAAATACGTGATTAACATTTGCTAAATTTTAAATTTTTTATCTTATTTTTCCACACATAATATACATTTTTGGTATTTATCTAATACATTTTTTTTGCACGTTTAGCATTTTCTGAATAAAATATTAACTTTTTTGAATACATGGTCAACATTTTTTTGCATATTTAAGTATTTTTAAATGCCTGATTGACATTTCTTAAATACATGGTCAACATATTTTTTATACACAATTAACATTTCTCCATTGGATGCTTCCCCTCCTTGGAAGAGGGGGGGCTGCGGCCCAGCCCTCCCACACCCCTATATGTAGTGGGGAGGGGGCACAAGGGCTGGAGACACCAAACCAAAGCCTCCTCTTTCTCCCGTTAAGCCTCCACTTCGATCCGTCGGCGCTTGGCGAAGCCCTGTCGGTGTTCCGCTGCCATTACCACCACCATGTCGTCGTGTTGGTTCAGATCTCATCTACCTCCTCTCTTTCTCGCTTGCGGGATCAAGAAGGAGAGGACACCGCCGAGCCATACGTGTGCTAAACTCAGATGTGCCGTCCGTTTGGCACTAGATCGGATTTGATCATGATTGGATCGCTACGGGTGCGACTACATCAACCGTGTTATGATGCTAACACTTTCACTCTACAAGGGTACGTAGACACACTCCCTCTCGTCGCTTTGCATCTCCTAGATTAGATCTCGGGTGTTCGTAGATTTTTTTTTTGATTTTCATGCAATGTTCCCCATCACTTTGGCCGCGCCTCCTTCTTTCCTCACAAACGAAATCGTCTGACCCAAAATTGAAATCATGCAACTTACTTGCAACTAAAATCTTCGAACTTCCGATCATTGAAAGATCGATATCCAAGTGAGACGACCAACAAGAATAAAGAGACCACTAGTAGAGAAACCCTTATAGGTTTAAGTTATTAGTGTGGGGGTGGTGGCAAGGGATTGTGTTGGGAAAGTGTTGGTATCCTCGTGGGACTATATTGCGAGTTGTAAAAGTGTGGAGGAAGCGGAACTCCGAGCCAGCATTGCTGGTCTCTATATATGTATTACTCTTCACTCTCCTATTATTATTGAGACTGGTTGTGCTAGTGTTGCTGCGAGTTTTGCAGAGGAAGGAGTTGATAGATCACCCTTACATGACCTGAAGAAAGAAGCCTGGAGTATCTCTAAGCTTTTCACTTCGCTCAAAGTTGCTAAGATTAGGAGGTCGGCCAATATGGTGGCCCATTTATTAGCTAAATTTAGTTTTGATAATAGAGTGGATGGGACTCTGGTAAATGATGTACCGCCCTGTGTGGTGAATTTTGTAATGAATGATTGTAACATCTCGGTTTGATTAATATATGAGATGTTGGTTTAAAAAAAAGTTGTTAGTGGCGCCAGCTCAAAACCGCACGCCACTGTTAATTGGCCAAAATACCTCTATTACTGACGTGCGGGCTAATATTCATAACACTAGCTATGTGCAAATGGTACTCCCTCCGTAAAGTGTAAACTTTTATGAGATCGTTTAGAGCACTAAACAGAGGGAGTACATTGTATTTTTTATGGAAAAAGGTTTTATCTGGCAATATTTCGGGACCTTCCGTTACATGTTTATATTAGAAATAACGGAAAATGCTGAATTTCAAAACCGAGATACTTCAAATATTTGTTGACAAAAAGAGTAACGTTGCTAACAAAAAAAAAAACTGTGTAACAGTGTGAGGGTAAGGGAGTAAAACGTTTCATCAGAGGTAAAAGTAAAAAAACACATGTTCTACATGCATCAACGGTCTACCCGGCTGCTAAGCATATGCCCTACGTTTTTCACCCTCCCCGCAGGGAATATACGTTTTTTACTCTAGCATCAAAAGAATACTACTACCTGAAAAACAAATCGATCCAGTTGCTCGGGACGTCGCCGTCCCAGTTTTTGTACAAAAAGAGATGCTGGCTGGCTGCTGGCAAACATACATGGGTGAGTGGGGTGCGCACGGCCGCAGCCACGGAGACGACTCTTTGCTCGCTCTCGCCCGATCCTCCTTCTACGCATCGCTGCCGCATCCCAATCCTCCTTTCTACGCATCGCCGCCGCATCCCAATCCTCCTTGTTACGCATCGCTGCCTACAACTCTGCGTAGCCGCCGTTTCCACTAGTGCTACGACGGACGATGGCAACGTCGAGGAGCCACACCACGGAGAAGTGGGCCAAGGTTGCTGACCACATCGTTCGCGTGTGCCAAGGTCGCCGATCACATCGTTCGCGTCCTCGCCATCGACCTCGGCGGCAGGCGACGTGAAGTTCGTCAGCATGTCCGGTTGGTCTAGGAGCGCGAAGGAGGTGGCCTGAGGGGGCGTGGGGGCGGCGGAAGAAGCACCGGTGTCATACGCTGAGCGCTTCTTTGTTCACCCGTTTCCATCTCAACCCGTTTGATCCACCTAGGTATGTTCTCATCTCTCATGGGTAGTATACAGCCAACTGAGCCAAGAGATCTATAGTACAAAATAACATTATATGTGCATATGTACTGCCTGACCCAGCAGACCCGTTCCAAGTTTCCAACGAGGAAACTGCATGGTGCTTGCTGAGACTGAGAGGAGACGTTGATGAACCCATGGTTACCCAACGATGGAGGCAAGTGTTGTATGCTGGCAGCTCAACGATTTTCTTTGTTCTACATGTACGTCCTTGCTACATCTTGTGCCTCCAACGAAGGTCTGCAGGTTTGCTTTACTTACGTATTTATGTACTCCCTCTGTTCCTAAATATAAGTCTTTTTAGAGATTTTAACACGGACTACACGCAGATGTATATAAACGTATTTTAGAGTGTAGATTTACTCATTTTATTCCGTATGTAGTCTGTGTTGGAATATCTAAAAGACTTATACTTAGGAACAGAGGGAGTACTTGAGTAGTGCAAATTAAAACAAACGCGTGGCATGAGGTACAAGTGCGGCATGGGGTTAGATGCTCTTGCCGATGTGTGTAGGGTGTTCAAAGCCAGATATTGCCATGTGGAATTCTTTGAAGAACATGTCGCCAATGGGTTGGGAACATGAAACATGCTTTGAGATCCATGGAGTTCAGAAATAAGAGATCAATGTACCTAGACCTGAAGATATGTCATTATCATCATCCATAGATTGGGGAAGCAAGGGAAGTGGGACACGATAAAGAAGTTGTTTCATAAAATGAGGAATCGAGTGCTCAAAGAAATATGTGCAGTTTTGGTTGACATCTTTTTTTGGTATTATGGCTATTTTTGTGATGCTGCTTTCTAAAAGTATATAAGCTAGGGCATATTCATTTATTAACTGAGGAAGTTCTTTTTTACCTTTGCGGATGTTCTTGAGCTTTCATCATTATTGAGTGTGAGCAATGTCTTCATGATTAAGTCAGTTATTTGTATGATCAATCATATTATGTCGGAAACTTTGTGTGGTTTACTCTAAGAAATGCTATCTCTTGGCAAAAAATCAATAATACCCGTAGACTTTTCCTTTAATTTTTGTTCCCTTCAAGCAATTGATATTGGTATTAGGGAGGAAGAGGGATGGAGATGATGGGTGGAGGAGAAGGAGGAAAACAAGAGTGATATAACATTAAACGATATTGATCAACAATTAGATATAGATATGCCCCCGTTACAACATTGGGGGAGTGTAACCATGAAACATCATGTGTAGCAGATAGCGCTGCACCTGCACTGGGCAGTGGAGCGTGGGGCCACAACCGTGGCCGATGTGCTACTAGAGAACATCATGAGCTTGGAGGTGGCCGACGTGAATAGCCATCGGGTATGTAATTGTTTCTATTCTTTTCGCCTGAACTTGTATTCTCTTTTTGGGTCTTCTGTAATGTTGTTGAATTTGTATTCTTTTACCTGAAGGTGATGAATCAGCGAATTGAGAGACTTAATTTTTTTGGTCTTTTCATTATAATGGTGTATCAGTAGTTCTGCAAAAACACCTTTTTGCTGAATTACATCAACATAACCTATTACACTAGAATTAACAAAGCTCTTACACAACATTTACTTATGAGATAATTTTGCACAATTTTTTACTCGATCAGTTGCTTAATCCGATCACTAAACTGCACATCGCTTAATTACATTTATATCTATTGTGGAACTTTTACTTGGTGTACGTTAAATATCAGTTTGTTATAATGATACTTGGTTGTTCAAGGGTAGTAGCATTACTAGGTATGAGAACTATTAAAACAACAACAAGGAAACTAATTCTCTTTTAGCTGTTCAGGATTTCTATTCAATCTATTGAAAATGACATTTCCAGGCACCACCGAGAGATCTGCGAGTGCCACGAATACTTATTCCTTTGTTCACATGGATCCATTAAGAACATTAAATAAACCACAATGGTGCATTTAGAATCTCAGCCAATGCCTGAAAATATGCCATGTTGTATACATGCAAATGATTTTATAACCATATTCTAGAGAAGATCGCTGGCTGATGTCTCCGGCAGTATTGTGTTCACTATGCTCTCCAGTCTCCACTAGCATATCTGCATTACTTTATCTTTCGAAGTTCCCAGGAATTAGAATTTAGACAGTGGAACTACTTCGAAGGTTTGAATTTTTGAAGATCTCCATATGTGTCTTTCTGCAACTTACAAGATGTTGTGCACCTTGCAATATTACCTCAGAAGGGCTGAACACATCAAGAAAGATATACTATTCTTTATTCGAGGAATATCTTCTATTAAAATTTAGTACAAATGAAGTTGTGACCCATACTTTATGGTATGATATATATGAGAAGACAAACATGCATATCACATATTTCATTGTCAAATATGCGTCTTTGTTTTCCCCATTATTGTAAATAGAAATAGATCAGCAAGTTGGGCAGAATGTGTATAGAATATGTATGCCACTTTACTCTCTTATTGATAATCCAATTCATGAAGGAAAATGTGTCCTATTGAGATGATATCCAGTATTTCTAGCATTTTTTACACAACATTTATTTCCATTTCTCTAAAGCTGCTACATAAGAGAATTATGTTCAATACAAATATATTTTCAGAGAAAGCCGTGCAGTCGTACGGGTTGATGACTAGAGCTGCATTTTGAATATTGTATTGTATAATTGAACTACCATCACATTTCAGTGTGTGAAATGTGCCCGTGTAACAATCTTGATAGAAGCTACAAGAGTTTATCTTGAAAAATGATTCCAAGCATCAACTATAGCCATTAATTTTCATCTCCCGCCAGACATTTGGTTGTCCTTTTCATTATCTTTATTAGGGATGGCCAACCGGAATTGGACAAGACACTTACTATTGTGCAAGGTGCAACCGAGGAAGAGATAACAGAGGATAAAGGATCGTGGAAGGAAGTAGAGTGTCGCGTCGAGAAGAGGGAGGTGAGAGGATGACGATAAGATGCATTTATCTACCACTTCAAGTTCATGATATATCATCCCATGTGAATAGTCAATGCCTCATGTCACCTGACATTATTCTTTGTACACATATTTTGCTAGCCCGTGGCAACGCACGGGCGTTCTACTAGTGCTAGTGGCGTGTGACTGTGGGCTTTGCTACGCGAGTACGATCGATGTTGGGGAACGTAGCAGAATTTTAAAATTTTCTACTCATCACCAAGATCAATCTATGGAGTCATCTAGCAACGAGGGAGAAAGGAGTGCATCTACATACCCTTGTAGATCGCGCGCGGAAGCGTTCAAGAGAACGGGTTGATGGAGTCGTACTCGTCGTGATCCAAATCACCGATAACCTAGCGCCGAACGGACGGCACCTCCGCGTTCAACACACGTACGGTTGGGAAGACGTCTCCTCCAACTTGATCCAGCAAGGGGGAAGGAGAGGTTGATGAAGATCCAGCAGCACGACGGCGTGGTAGTGGAAGCAACGGTGATCTCGGCAGGGCTTCGCCAAGCACAGGGAGAGGGAGGAGTGTCACGGGAGGGAGAGGGAGAGGTCAGGGGCTAGGGTGCGTCTACCCTCCCTTCCCCCCACTATATATAGGGTCCCTAGGGGGGGCGCCGGCCCTAGGAGATCCAATCTCCAAGGGGGACGGCGGCCAAGGGGGTGGCTTGCCCCCCAAGCCAAGTGGGGCGCCCCCACCCCTAGGGTTTCCAACCCTAGGCGCGGGGGGAGGCCCAAGGGGGGCGCACCAGCCCACTAGGGGCTGGTTCCCCTCCCACTTCAGCCCATGGGGCCCTCCAGGATAGGCGGCCCCACCAGGTGGACCCCTGGGACCCTTCCGGTGGTCTCGGTACAATACCGATTACCCCCGAAACTTTCCCGATGGCCGAAACTTGACTTTCTATATATAAATCTTCACCTCCGGACCATTCCGGAACTCCTCGTGACGTCCGGGATCTCATCTGGGACTCCGAACAACTTTCGGGTTACCGTATACTAATATCTCAACAACCCTAGCGTCACCGAACCTTAAGTGTGTAGACCCTACGGGTTCGGGAGACATGCAGACATGACCGAGACGACTCTCCGGTCAATAACCAACAACGGGATCTGGATACCCATGTTGGCTCCCACATGCTCCTCGATGATCTCATCGGATGAACCACGATGTTGAGGATTCAATCAATCCGTATACAATTCCCTTTGTCAATCGGTACGTTACTTGCCCGAGACTCGATCGTCGGTATCCCAATACCTCGTTCAATCTCGTTACCGGCAAGTCACTTTACTCGTACCGTAATGCATGATCCCGTGATCAACCACTTGGTCACATTGAGCTCATTATGATGATGCATTACCGAGTGGGCCCAGAGATACCTCTCCGTCATACGGAGTGACAAATCCCAGTCTCGATTCGTGCCAACCCAACAGACACTTTCGGAGATACCTGTAGTGTACCTTTATAGTCACCCAGTTACGTTGTGACGTTTGGCACACCCAAAGCACTCCTACGGTATCCGGGAGTTGCACAATCTCATGGTCTAAGGAAATGATACTTGACATTCGGAAAAGCTATAGCAAACGAACTACACGATCTTTGAGCTATGCTTAGGATTGGGTCTTGTCCATCACATCATTCTCCTAATGATGTGATCCCGTTATCAATGACATCCAATGTCCATAGTCAGGAAACCATGACTATCTTTTGATCAACGAGCTAGTCAACTAGAGGCTCACTAGGGACGTGTTGTGGTCTATGTATTCACACATGTATTACGATTTCCGGATAACACAATTATAGCATGAACAATAGACAATTATCATGAACAAAGAAATATAATAATAACCATTTTATTATTGCCTCTAGGGCATATTTCCAACAGTCTCCCACTTGCACTAGAGTCAATAGTCTAGTTACATTGTGATGAATCGAACACCCATGCAGTTCTGGTGTTGATCATGTTTTGCTCTAGGGAGAGGTTTAGTCAACGGATCTGCCACATTCAGGTCCGTATGTACTTTACAAATATCTATGTCTCCATTTTGAACACTTTCACGAATGGAGTTGAAGCGACGCTTGATATGCCTGGTCTTCCTGTGAAACCTGGGCTCCTTGGCAAGGGCAATAGCTCCAGTGTTGTCACAGAAGAGAGTCATCGGGCCCGACGCATTGGGTATGACTCCTAGGTCGGTAATGAACTCCTTCACCCAGATTGCCTCTTGTGCTGCCTCCGAGGCTGCCATGTACTCCGCTTCACATGTAGATCCCGCCACAACGCTTTGCTTGCAACTGCACCAGCTTACTGCCCCACCATTCAAAATATACACGTATCCGGTTTGTGACTTAGAGTCATCCAGATCTGTGTCGAAGCTAGCATCGACGTAACCCTTTACGACGAGCTCTTCGTCACCTCCATAAACGAGAAACATATCCTTAGTCCTCTTCAGGTACTTCAGGATATTCTTGACCGCTGTCCAGTGTTCCATGCCGGGATTACTTTGGTACCTTCCTACCAAACTTACGGCAAGGTTTACATCAGGTCTGGTACACAGCATAGCATACATGATAGACCCTATGGCCGAGGCATAGGGGACGACACTCATCTTTTCTCTATCTTCTGCCGTGGTCGGGCATTGAGCCGTGCTCAATCTCGTACCTTGCAATACAGGCAAGAACCCCTTCTTTGACTGATCCATTTTGAACTTCTTCAATATCTTGTCAAGGTACGTACTCTGTGAAAGACCAATGAGGCGTCTCGATCTATCTCTATAGATCTTGATGCCTAATATATAAGCAGCTTCTCCAAGATCCTTCATTGAAAAACACTTGTTCAAGTAGGCCTTTATGCTTTCCAAGAATTCTATATCATTTCCCATCAACAGTATGTCATCCACATACAATATGAGAAATGCTACAGAGCTCCCACTCACTTTCTTGTAAATGCAGGCTTCTCCATAAGTCTGCGTAAACCCAAACGCTTTGATCATCTCATCAAAACGAATGTTCCAACTCCGAGATGCTTGCACCAGCCCATAAATCGAGCGTTGGAGCTTGCACACCTTGTCAGCATTCTTAGGATCGACAAAACCTTCCGGCTGCATCATATACAATTCTTCCTTAAGGAAACCATTAAGGAATGCCGTTTTGACGTCCATTTGCCATATCTCATAATCATAGAATGCGGCAATTGCTAACATGATTCGGACGGACTTCAGCTTCGCTACGGGTGAGAAAGTCTCATCGTAGTCAACCCCTTGAACTTGTCGATAACCCTTAGCGACAAGCCGAGCTTTATAGATGGTTACATTACCATCCGCGTCTGTCTTCTTCTTAAAGATCCATTTATTTTCTATGGCTCGCCGATCATCGGGCAAGTCAGTCAAAGTCCATACTTCGTTTTCATACATGGATCCTATCTCGGATTTCATGGCTTCCAGCCATTTGTCGGAATCTGGGCCCGCCATCGCTTCTTCATAGTTCGAAGGTTCACCGTTGTCTAACAACATGATTTCCAAGACAGGGTTGCCGTACCACTCTGGTGCGGAACGTGTCCTTGTGGACCTACGAAGTTCAGTAGCAACTTGATCTGAAGTTTCATGATCATCATCATTAACTTCCTCTCTAGTCGGTGCAGGCACCTCAGGAACAATTTCCTGAGCTGCGCCACTCTCCGGTTCAAGAGGTAATACTTCATCAAGTTCTACTTTCCTCCCACTTATTTCTTTCGAGAGAAACTCTTTCTCTAGAAAGGATCCATTCTTGGCAACAAAGATCTTGCCTTCGGATCTGAGGTAGAAGGTATACCCAATAGTTTCTTTAGGGTATCCTATGAAGACGCATTTTTCCGATTTGGGTTCGAGCTTTTCAGGTTGAAGTTTCTTGACATAAGCATCGCATCCCCAAACTTTTAGAAACGACAGCTTAGGTTTCTTCCCAAACCATAATTCATACGGTGTCGTCTCAACGGATTTCGACGGAGCCCTATTTAAAGTGAATGCGGCAGTCTCTAAAGCATAGCCCCAAAATGACAGCGGTAAATCGGTAAGAGACATCATAGATCGCACCATATCCAATAGAGTGCGATTACGACGTTCGGACACACCATTACGCTGAGGTGTTCCAGGCGGCGTGAGTTGTGAAACTATTCCACATTTCCTTAAGTGTGTGCCAAATTCGTGACTCAAGTATTCTCCCCCACGATCTGATCGCAAGAACTTGATTTTCTTGTCACGTTGATTCTCAACCTCACTCTGAAATTCCTTGAACTTTTCAAAGGTCTCAGACTTGTGTTTCATTAAGTAGACATACCCATATCTACTCAAGTCATCAGTGAGGGTGAGAACATAACGATAGCCACCGCGAGCCTCAACACTCATTGGACCGCACACATCAGTATGTATGATTTCCAATAAGTTGGTTGCTCGCTCCATTGTTCCTGAGAACGGAGTCTTGGTCATTTTACCCATGAGGCATGGTTCGCACGTGTCAAATGATTCGTAATCAAGAGACTCCAAAAGTCCATCTGCATGGAGCTTCTTCATGCGTTTGACACCTATGTGACCAAGGCGGCAGTGCCACAAGTATGTGGGACTATCATTATCAACCTTACATCTTTTGGTATTCACACTATGAATATGTGTAACATTACGCTCGAGATTCATTAAGAATAAACCATTCACCAGCGGAGCATGACCATAAAACATATCTCTCATATAAATAGAACAACCATTATTCTCGGATTTAAATGAGTAGCCATCTCGAATTAAACGAGATCCTGATACAATGTTCATGCTCAAAGCTGGCACTAAATAACAATTATTGAGGTTTAAAACTAATCCCGTAGGTAAATGTAGAGGTAGCGTGCCGACGGCGATCACATCGACCTTGGAACCATTCCCGACGCGCATCGTCACCTCGTCCTTCGCCAGTCTCCGCTTATTCCGCAGCTCCTGCTTTGAGTTACAAATGTGAGCAACCGCACCGGTATCAAATACCCAGGAGCTACTACGAGTACTGGTAAGGTACACATCAATTACATGTATATCACATATACCTTTAGTGTTGCCGGCCTTCTTGTCCGCTAAGTATTTGGGGCAGTTCCGCTTCCAGTGACCACTTCCCTTGCAATAAAAACACTCAGTCTCGGGCTTGGGTCCATTCTTTGGCTTCTTCCCGGCAGCTTGCTTACCGGGCGCGGCAACTCCCTTGCCGTCCTTCTTGAAGTTCTTCTTACCCTTGCCTTTCTTGAACTTAGTGGTTTTATTCACCATCAACACTTGATGTTCCTTTTTGATTTCCACCTCTGCTGATTTCAGCATTGAATATACCTCAGGAATGGTCTTTTCCATCCCCTGCATATTGAAGTTCATCACAAAGCTCTTGTAGCTCGGTGGAAGCGACTGAAGGATTCTGTCAATGACCGCGTCATCCGGGAGATTAACTCCCAGCTGAGTCAAGCGGTTATGCAACCCAGACATTTTGAGTATGTGCTCACTAACAGAACTATTTTCCTCCATCTTACAGCTGAAGAACTTGTCGGAGACTTCATATCTCTTGACCCGGGCATGAGCTTGGAAAACTATTTTCAGCTCTTCGAACATCTCATATGCTCCGTGTCTCTCAAAACGCTTTTGGAGCCCCGGTTCTAAGCTGTAAAGCATGCCGCATTGAACGAGGGAGTAATCATCAGCACGTGACTGCCAAGCGTTCATAACGTCTTGGTTCTCTAGTATGGGTGCGTCACCTAGCGGCGCTTCTAGGACATAATCTTTCTTGGCAGCTATGAGGATGATCCTCAGGTTCCGGACCCAGTCCGCATAGTTGCTGCCATCATCTTTCAGCTTGGTTTTCTCTAGGAACGCGTTGTAAAGATTTTAGACTAAGTTCATGATAATTAATTTCATCTAATCAAATTATTCAATGAACTCCCACTCAGATAGACATCCCTCTAGTCATCTAAGTGAAACATGATCCGAGTCAACTAGGCCGTGTCCGATCATCACATGAGACGGACTAGTCAACATCGGTGAACATCTTCATGTTGATCGTATCTTCTATACGACTCATGCTCGACCATTCGGTCTTCTGTGTTCCGAGGCCATGTCTGTACATGCTAGGCTCGTCAAGTCAACCTAAGTGTATTGCGTGTGTAAATCTGGCTTACACCCGTTGTATTCGAACGTTAGAATCTATCACACCCGATCATCATGTGGTGCTTCAAAACAACGAACCTTCGCAACGGTGCACAGTTAGGGGGAACACTTTCTTGAAATTATTACGAGGGATCATCTTATTTAAGCTACCATCGTTCTAAGCAAATAAGATGTAAAACATGATAAACATCACATGCAATCAAATAGTGACATGATATGGCCAATATCATTTGCTCCTTTTGATCTCCATCTTCGGGGCTCCATGATCATCGTTGTCACCGGCATGACACCATGATCTCCATCATCGTGTCTTCTTGAAGTTGTCTCGTCATCTATTACTTCTACTACTATGGCTAACGCTTTAGCAATAAAGTAAAGTAATTACATGACGTTTATGTTGACACGCAGGTCATAAATAAATAAAGACAACTCCTATGGCTCCTGCCGGTTGTCATACTCATCGACATGCAAGTCGTGATTCCTATTACAAGAACATGATCAATCTCATACATCACATATATCATTCATCACATCCTTTTGGCCATATCACATCACACGGCACATGCTGCAAAAACAAGTTAGACGTCCTCTAATTGTTGTTGCAAGTTTTTACGTGGCTGCTATAGGTTTCTAGCAAGAACGTTTCTTACCTACGCCAAAACCACAACGTGATATGCCAATTTCTATTTACCCTTCATAAGGACCCTTTTCATCGAATCCGATCCGACTAAAGTGGGAGAGACAGACACCCGCCAGCCACCTTATGCAACTAGTGCATGTCAATCGGTGGAACCAGTCTCACGTAAGCGTACGTGTAAGGTCGGTCCGGGCCGCTTCATCCCACGATGCCGCCGAATCAAGATAAGACTAGTAACGACAAGCAAATTGACAATATCGACGCCCACAACTGCTTTGTGTTCTACTCGTGCATAGAAACTACGCATAGACCTAGCTCATGATGCCACTGTTGGGGAACGTAGCAGAATTTTAAAATTTTCTACGCATCACCAAGATCAATCTATGGAGTCATCTAGCAACGAGGGAGAAAGGAGTGCATCTACATACCCTTGTAGATCGCGCGCGGAAGCGTTCAAGAGAACGGGGTTGATGGAGTCGTACTCGTCGTGATCCAAATCACCGATGACCTAGCGCCGAACGGACGGCACCTCCGCGTTCAACACACGTACGGTTGGGAAGACATATCCTCCAACTTGATCCAGCAAGGGGGAAGGAGAGGTTGATGAAGATCCAGCAGCACGACGGCGTGGTGGTGGAAGCAACGGTGACCTCGGCAGGGCTTCGCCAAGCACAGGGAGAGAGAGGAGTGTCACGGGAGGGAGAGGGAGAGGCCAGGGGATAGGGTGCGGCTGCCCTCCCTCCCCCCACTATATATAGGGTCCCTAGGGGGGGCGCCGGCCCTAGGAGATCCAATCTCCAAGGGGGGAGGGGGGGCGGCGGCGGCCAAGGGGGTGGCTTGCCCCCCAAGCCAAGTGGGGCGCCCCCACCCCTAGGGTTTCCAACCCTAGGCGCAGGGGGAGGCCCAAGGGGGGTGCACCAGCCCACTAGGGGCTGGTTCCCCTCCCACTTCAGCCCATGGGGCCCTCCGGGATAGGTGGCCCCATCCAGTGGACCCCTGAGACCCTTCCGGTGGTCCCGGTACAATACCGATTACCCCCGAAACTTTCCCGATGGCCGAAACTTGACTTCCTATATATAAATCTTCACCTCCGGACCATTCCAGAACCCCTCGTGACATCCGGGATCTCATCCGGGACTCCGAACAACTTTCGGGTTACCGTATACTAATATCTCAACAACCCTAGCGTCACCGAACCTTAAGTGTGTAGACCCTACGGGTTCGGGAGACACACAGACATGACCGAGACGACTCTCCGGTAAATAACCAACAGCGGGATCTGATACCCATGTTGGCTCCCACATGCTCCTCGATGATCTCATCAGATGAACCACGATGGCAAGGATTCAATCAATTCGTATACAATTCCCTTTGTCAATCGGTACGTTACTTGCCCGAGACTCGATCGTCGGTATCCCAATACCTCGTTCAATCTCGTTACCGGCAAGTCACTTTACTCGTACCGTAATGCATGATCCCGTGATCAACCACTTGGTCACATTGAGCTCATTATGATGATGCATTACCGAGTGGGCCCAGAGATACCTCTCCGTCATACGGAGTGACAAATCCCAGTCTCGATTCGTGCCAACCCAACAGACACTTACGGAGATACCTGTAGTGTACCTTTATAGTCACCCAGTTACGTTGTGACGTTTGGCACACCCAAAGCACTCCTACGGTATCCGGGAGTTGCACAATCTCATGGTCTAAGGAAATGATACTTGACATTCGGAAAAGCTATAGCAAACGAACTACACGATCTTTGAGCTATGCTTAGGATTGGGTCTTGTCCATCATATCATTCTCCTAATGATGTGATCCCGTTATCAATGACATCCAATGTCCATAGTCAGGAAACCATGACTATCTTTTGATTAACGAGCTAGTCAACTAGAGGCTCATTAGGGACGTGTTGTGATCTATGTATTCACACATGTATTACGATTTTCGGATAATACAATTATAGCATGAACAATAGACAATTATCATGAACAAAGAAATATAATAATAACCATTTTATTATTGCCTCTAGGGCATATTTCCAACAATCGCTTCCACTGCTCGCTGGCGCTCACCGTCGTGCATGACGCGTACGTGTGTGACCTACAGTGACTAAGGTGCGGTGTAAACTTGGTGACGCAAGTGCTAGGCATTGGATCGTCAGCGAGTTTTGATCCAGATTTTGTGATGTCGAACTCTAAAATACACGATTTCTCATTTTGCACGAAATAAATTGATGGAGGTGTATTTATATTTTTAAAAAGTAAAATAACACACCGCTGACATGTAGACATTCAGTGTTTAAGTCAAACGCTTCCTTACACGGATCGTGCAGCCGCCTCCTCCCCTACAAAATTAGGGTTTCTATGCCTCCGGTGTCATCGCCGATCCGCCTCGTCTCCGATGGCCTTAGGGCCATGGGGTTGTGATGGATCCTGGCCCTTGCCGGTGGGAGGGCTCTGTTTTTAGATGTGTTTTTGAGTTTTGTTAGGGTTTTTGTCCAGCTCAAAAGGCAAGACGACGACAGTTCCTTGAAGGTAGAATAAGGCTCTTCCCCGTCTATCCCTCGTTCTGATGGTGCATCTAGCATCGTCGGTGGGCGTGTGGAGGTGTGTCTCTCACGGATATGTTTTTGGTGGATTTGCTCGGATATGTTCGTCGTTTATCTATGTTCGTGTGTCTTCAGGTTTGATCATTCCGTTATACGCTACTCTTCATTGGGGGTGGTTGCTGTTCTGGTGCGCTGGTACTATGGGACCTTAGCACGACGGCTTCCCAGCTGTCTACTACAACAAGTTTTGCCCGCTCCGGTGAGGGAGGGGCGATGACAGGGGTGCGCCTTCGGCTCACTCCAGTGCTTGTCGTCGTCGCTAGGTGGTCTATGAATCTGGATGTTCGTTATACTGTCGTGATTGAAAATAAATAAATCGGATGTTTTCACGTAATATTTTTTCCCGTAAAACAAAATTGTTGACCGACACCCGTTGTGTTCATTTGTTGTTTTTTCTTCTAAGCAACCCGACTTTGTTTATTAAAATAAACAAATTACATCATATCGAAGAAACTGAATCGCAAATGACAAAAAGATCCCTGACACAACTAAAAGTTACATCAAAGTTTTTCGAATTTGTTGTCTCTAGCTCCATCTTTCCTGCTTTTACTTTTTCTCGAGCCTCCTGAGAAAAAGCTATAGAAGACCAAACCTACACAAGCTAGACTAAGAGTATCTACAGCCGGACCTCCTATTTGCTCTCTAAATGTCTGCAACGTCTGCTCGGTCAAAAAAATTTGACCCAACTGGACGCCTCACTTAGTCCCTATACACCCGGATTGACCGGCACCCCTCAAATCGGTACAAAATGCAAGGACGATATGAGGGCACCCAAACGCGACCAGACACCCCGCTCCAAGTCATGGCGGTCCCACCCACAGCCGCACGAAGCTCCTTCCTCTCTCATTTGTGCACCCAAATTTTTAGTCCCACATCGCCGCGCGAGGCGGACGCCGACTGGCTTAAATAGTCACGCCAACGGATGGTGGCAAGCTTATGTGTTGTTGCATAAGTCGATCAATTCTCGCCGTGTGAACGAGATAGCTTGACACTAGATTGCATTTCATCAACTCATGATTGTTCATTGAGTGTCAAGTTCATCTCGTTCATATACGTTGATAGCCCTATTACAATGACACTAGATTTTTATTTTGTTCATCGAATTTTATTGACACATTATGATTCAAAAAGAGCCGTGCAAACATCAATGTTTCGTTTGTGAAGGAGATAGACCATGACTATGAATCTTCTCTGTGATAAGCAAAGAAGATTCATGGTGATAGTCTATTTCCTTAGCAAATGATGCAATGATGTCTGAAGCTTATCACTTCTGGACGACCCGGCTACTTAAGCCGGTCGACTAGCTCCTCACATGACGAGGTGGAACTAAACATCCGAAACCCGGCAAACCAACACGGATGTAAAAAAAATCTTAAGTATGAGCAATTTTCGGTGTTCTTTGATAGCCCTGCCGGCCCAACATGGATGTGGTGATCGACGTGCATGGCTCTGCATGTATTAGGTGTTTTTTAAATAGGGTATGTGCTTGCAATTGGTAAAATTTGGGAACTGCCCGGTCACAGTCCGTGAGCGCATCCAGGCACGTCCGCGAAAGTTTGAGGGCCCAAATTTACAGGTTGCGGCTGTAGATGCTCTAACCTCATAGGTTTCGAAAAGCCGCATGAGTCTCACACCCCAACAAATGAGAATATAAGACCGTTTAATACACCATGTCCAGGGGCACACCCCTTCCATGGTAGGCTATTGAACCACTGCTTCGTTGGTGTGGTCAGGAAGAAGATCGAGGACACAGAAAGGTTAAACATGAGAAGCACTGAACAGATGAAACTCAAACTCAGACATACTGCTGCCAATGCCTTGAGAAGCCAATTTGTTAAAACCATCCGTGCGACGACAACATCACAGACCCCCCCCCCCCCCCCCCCCAAGGTGTCCTATTGGCCACGATGACCACACCAGGACAAGAACCGAGTTATGAGACTTTTATTCTGTGCGACGTTGCCTCCATTGTCGAGCCGCTGCCACCATGGACACGCAAAACTAACATGGAAATAACTTAGACTACACGTCAATTCAATTATGTGGTTCCTCGGCTCCTCATGGAGATGTGGCCATAGGAGACGAGGGCCCCCGCTGGGATCGGAAAGACGTGAGAAGAAACGTAGCTTCACTTCCTGGCAGCTAGGGTTCGAGCAAACACATAAAGGAACACACCCAGACTCGGATCTGGACCTAGGCGGAAGGGGCGACCACCGAGGGGACAACCTTGGAGGGGCGTAAGGTTATGTAACTTCTTCCCGATGAATCACCCCCGGGCTTGGTCTCGCTCTTTGCGAGACAAAAGCTCATCTTGCCTTTGGCTTGAGCAGAAGTGACCGGTCTATATACTTGTCCTGTAGAGGGCTATATCTCGCTTTATTAAAGGCCTGTTCGGTTCCTCTCCGCTCCCTGGACTGCGCTCCCGGAGCGGAGGAAACTGTAGCTTATTTCCACAGAGCAGCTCAAATCGAGCTCTTGGAGCTCCGCGGAGTGAAGCGGACGGGAGAGATTCCGAACAGCCCTTAAGAGGTATATGCACCTGTGCCTACAACATGCAGTGAATGGGCCGACACATTAATAGTTACTATATCTTTGGTTTGTTTCTTTAGCTTTCGACTATGTCTTCATTTTCTTCTATTTGTTTCTTTGGTTTCTTCTTTACCGGTTTTATTTGATTTCTTTGGTTTTTCTTTTTCAACACATTTCTACTTTTTAAACATAGACTTTGCATTTTTGTATGCACATGGAATATTTTTTGATATACGATGAACTTTTTAAAAAACACATGATGAACATTTCTTTAAATATATGTTTTGAACATTTATTCTAAAACATGTTAAACATTGTTCAGATACACGTTCAACATTTTTGCAATGGTATATAAATTTCCTAAATTACATGAAATTTTTCATACAGTACATTAATATTTTTATTAAATGTCAAGAAAATATATTTGAAAGATGTGAACATTTTAAAAAATGCCACGAACATTTTTTGAGTATTTTCAAAAATTACGTGAAAAATTTGCATTATCCAGATATAGTTTAAAAATTTCACAGACATATTTCATAACTTCATGATTTTTTTAAATATCAAGAACATTTTTTCCAATTGCACAAACAATTTTTAAATTGCAGGAACATTGTTTACATTAGATATAATTTTTTGAAAAATGTAATAAACATATTTTTGGAAAGACCTAACATTTCTAAATGTCACGACCAAATTTTCAGATGCTATTAATATTTTTTAAAAGTTACATGAACAGTGCATAAGCATTACAAAAAAATGTGCATAGACACTTATAAAATTTAGTTAAATTAATTTTTGGAATATATTTACTTGGCATATATGTCGTGGTGCAAAGAAAATGACAAAAAAACCAAACATGGACTAAATATTTGGGCTGACCCCCTTCACGTAGGGTCATGCACTAAGTTAGACAAAGCCGCAACCCATACTCAGATGCCAGGACTATATCTCGCTCAACGCGAGTCAGAACATAGTCTCCCCTGAGCCTTTTTGTTCCCCGCTTATTACTGGGCGAACCCTTTTCCAACGATCGACGTTCCCTCTAACTCGAGTTTTGTTTGATTTTTCGATCTTTTCGTATTTCTTTCAGGGTTTTTTGTTTCTTCGTGTGTTTCTTCGGTGTTTTTGTTTTTTCAACGTATTCTTTCTTTTATTCTGTTTTTTCTGATTTTTTCTTTGGCTTTGTTTGCTCCTTTCTCCATTTTTCTTGATTTTTCCTTTTCATCCTTATTATCTTTTTTCTTGTTTTTTCGTTTTTATTAGTTTAAATAAATTATCTCCCTTTTTTGTTTTTTATTCATGGTTGTTCTTCCTTTCCTCATGGATTTTGACAATTTTCTTCGGGGTTTCAGTTTTTTCTTAGATTATGGGTGTTTCTTATTTTTTCCTTCTATTTGTTCGTTTTTTTTGTTTTTTTACTTTTTTCTCCAACACATGTCTAAATGTTTCAGACACATGTGTTATATTTACGTATACACCAGAAACATTTTTACACATGTTTATCATTTGTTCATATACATGATTAACATTTTAAAAATATTGGTTTGATGACTACTTTGTCACAAATATTGACAATTTCTGTATATGTCTAGAATATTTTTATTGCATTTTTAACATTTAGAAAAATATATGTGATTAACATTTTATTTTACACGGTCAATATTTTTTAAATTTTACGTTTACATGTTAAAAATATTCAATACACTATGATAACCATTTGACATGAGGAAAATTTTCAATACACTATGATGGTAATATACTCACATACATACCATCATGTTTGTTTAGGGCTGCAGTGCATAAACTATCATGTCATTTACACAATAGTTATCGGAGTTATGTTTTCCAAAGAAAAAAATTTCAAAGTCAAAGTTATCAGCTCTGTTGTGCGTACATTATAATGTTATTATTTGCACAGGAGTTATCAGGGTGTGATTTACAACAACTTTTATTCTGGGGTCAAAATGTTACCATGGTGTTCGTATGTGGGTTATCAGCTTTGTTGTGTGCATACTAACATCCTATGTACACCGAATTTACCAGGGGTTGTTTTTCAATAATTTTACCTCGGGTCAAATGGTTATCATAGTGTTTGTACATGAGTTATCAACTTTGTTGTGTCTATATTACGCATTGGTCACCGATGCAACAAATTGCGAACTCTCCGGTGCTTCGATCGGCGGAGGCGCGGCCGGATGCCCTGCAAGTTTCTTCTTCGGCCGCCTAGTAGAGCCACCCCCTTTGTTCTTCTTCTCGTACACCTTCCCCGTCGTTGCCGCTGCCGCATTCGGTCACTTGTAGACGGGAGGTCGTGGCTTCACGGCAGGCGACGGCGCGACGCCCGTGGCGCCATGAAAAGGCCGCGCGCGAGACCGGTGGTTGGAGGAGGAGGGGCGCCGGCGGCGAAGCCGAAGCTCAACCCCACGCTAGGGTTTCCGGTGGCGGCGGTAGCGGTGGAGGGGTCGCGGGTGTAGGGAGGGTTTGGGGGATGTCGGCGCAACCTTTCATCGCCGGCGGCGGCGCGGGGCGGGGCGACAGTTGGTGAAGTCACGCGCGAATCGTCGTTGTCCAGCGTGCGGGAGTGGGCGCAACAAATACACCACGCGCGATACCGTTTTTCTCCGTGTGCTGAACCAATTTTACCGCTTGCACAATTTTATTGCGCGTCTCCTGGAGCGCTCATTTCGGCCTTGCGCGCGTAATAATGCCGATTTTATTGCGCCGTCATCATCGTCGTCTCATCCGTGTAGTCCTACTCGTCGGACGAGCTGTCGGACGACTCAACATAGTGCTCGTATATGTACTCCAAATCGGAATTCATTACTTGAAAGAAGAAGGGGAAACTTTTTTAGCTCCTAAAATTTATCGAACAGTTGCCGGGCATGGTGAGTACAGCAGCAACGGATGGTCCTGGCGAGGAGGTCAGAGTAAAGGGGTTGAACGACGACGGAGGAGAAGCGGGGTGGAGCCCAACTGGAACGTTGGAGGTGACGAAGACGTAGAGTTCCGACAGGGGTGTGGCATGGCAACCGGGGTGGTGGAGTGGCGGCGAAGGCAAGAGAAAAAGAAGGAAGGAGAGAAAATGGGAAGGATGGACGAGTAGGGTCCGGGAATGGTTTTGGGTGGGCTAGAGGTGTCGAGTCCTACGTGGCCGTTGTCTGGACTCCCACAAAGTCTCTTCATGTTTGTCTTTGATTTGTTAAAAAAATATGTCCGGTCCACTTGACGGACAGATACAAATCCATTTTAAACGCCAAACCGTGTCTGGGCCACGTGATCCAGACAGTTACGAGTGGTTTGAGGGTCCGTCTTAAAGATGCCCTTAAGGCTTTGTTTGCTCAAGCGGGAGCTTGACGGCAAGCAGCTGCAACACGCTACCAAATGCATATTAATGCACCGAACTGAATTGTTCCCATATGCGTCTGAAAACACTTACTCCCCTGTGTAACAAAATGTGGGACGTTTTTATGTAGCCAACTACATAAAATAAGGTCTTATATTTCCTTACGAGTTACGAAGGAAGTATTACAATGAAGATCCGCAGTTGCCATCCTGACACGTATTCCAGTTCCTCCCAAACAAAGAGACAACACAGTGTAGCAATGATAATATACTCTCCTGTCTCTACGTAACCAGGATTACAGCATCACTAATCATACACACATATCCTAGCTAGAACTACCTCTCCAGATTGATCAGGTTGTTCGTTCAGGGAGCATCAGACAGAAATATCTACTTCTCTGAAAACCAACACCGGAGCTGTCAGCCCGCCCGCCTGCCAGTCCAGCCATGGCAGGAGCCAGAGGAGCAAGCGACCAGCTGGGTTTTAGAGACAGACACACGCTTGCCCCCTCGCGTTCCATGTGATCTCCATCCTCCCCGACCCCGAGGTCGTCGTCGTGCCGCCACCGACCAGCAAGTAAATAAACTGCCCAACGACGGCAGTGATACGGTAGGTTTTGGCGGCCTTTCCGTCGCTCCAAAGCGTAGCTTGCTTCATCATGGACACAAACTGAGCATGTGGCTGTTGAATATGAGCGCATGACCCCGATCGGGCAGCATCGATCGGCAACACATGAATGAAAAATTACCCGCGCCGCGGTTTTGTGAGAGGGGCTGGTTGTTTAATTGGCAGTTCAGTTCATCATCAGAAGAAAAAAAAACATAACCTTTTCCCAGATGCTAGAAAGAGTAGACCACTGGTTGGAGAAGAAGAAGAGGGCTTGATTGTCTAAATGAAATCATGTTTAATTACTAACGATAAAACGATAGAAAAATGCCCTTTTTTGTTTAGGTTATCTGCTTGCAGGCCCCCCAGCATTATCGAAAGCTAATCATCAAACGGAGTGTTCATCCTTTTCTCATGCATACACCTAATAATGATCATGGTAGCCGAACAAAATGATTAAGGCGTGGATACAAAAACTGAAACGGAAGCATTATCATCATGCATTATTATAGTACAACGATTCCTCCAATTAATTTGAGGACGACATAGGCAGGCCTGAGCATATATATATTACACTCCGAGATCCGACCGGACAGTTCCTCAACGAAAGGCGCCTAGCCTGGCCACCCCACTCCTGCCCAGTACCATCCACTCCTAAATGAGGAAGAAGCTAGTGGAAATGGGGAATTAGGCATCCCTGATCGTGGGTGTAACCCATGGATTAGGTGTCAAGAGCGACCCTTTTCGCGCTGTGCACAAGGCGGTCGTTGGAATCCGCTGCAACTTGAGACAGATTGCCGCTGCATGTGGCTGTGGAGGTAGCGGCAACCCCCCCCCCCCCCCCCCCCCCCCCACTTCCTTCAAGGGGTATATGCCCCAGTCCCCATCTCTCTTCCCAATGTCGTCACGTCAGTTTTTTATACGTGCAAGTAGGCAAAGGTGAGAGGATCATGTGGCCATTTCTCTGCTATATAAGCGCTTGACACTTACTTGGCCACAACCACAGCAGAGACAGATCAAATAAACATCCAGTAGAAGCAGAGCAAGAGCCGAGACTAGCTAGCAAAACCACCCTCCTGTTGAGGCGCCCTATCTTGCTCAGGATGGACAAGGTGAAGAACCATGGCAGCAAGCACAAGGGATCGGGAGGGCTGAGCAGGATGCTGAGGCAACACAAGGCCAGGCTCTATATCATCCGCCGATGCGTCGTCATGCTCCTCTGCTCTTGATCCCATTCTTCTTCTTTCTAGCTTAGGCTTGACAAATTCTTTGGTGCGTGAGTACATAACATAGGGTAGTTTAGAAGGTCCCGATGGATGTTGCTGCAAGTTTTGGTGTGGTATGGTGCTCCTAAGTCCTGCAATGGCAAGGTTGTACATGTACTCATACGTCTGCTCTATCAGCAGAAGTGAACGATCTCAAGAGAAAAAGAGGTTACCCCTGGCATTCCATTTTATCTAGGATATGTGGTTGATGCTGCCTTTTTTGTATTTCTCATCAAAAGCGATATCCAGTTCCTGGTTTCGGTAATGTCACTGGGCTGGGCACAAATTGCAGCAAAAGTCATGTTGCGCCCATTCAATGCGACTCCATCGGCCTTGATGACATCCTGCAAGCCTTCCCAGCGGTCCGTACCTCCTTCCTGATGCAATATCTTGGGTTCCGGCCGTCGGTTAGAAGATTGAGGCACATCCATTTCCAAGACCTTGAGGATAAATCAGCTGGCAAGCTCGTGACCACTCCCGGTCGGGTTGTTCTTTTCAAGGCTGTGGTGACTGCCATTGCGATTTACCATCTTATGTCGCTGGACATACCAGTTGAGGTTTTAAAAAGATTGACAGCTTGAGGCGCGCATACCTTTGGGCGGGCTGTGATCAGATGACTGGAGGCAAGTGCAAAGTTAACCGGGAGCTAGCTTGGAAGCCAAAATCTTATGGTGGGTTGTGTATTCCAAGCCCACCACCCCCAAAGAGTTGGTCGGGTCTTGGATCTCCTTGTGATGATAATGACTGTGACATCTTCGCAGTGACCAACAAATTTACTATTGGAGACGGAAACAAAGCTAAATTTTGGGGTTCCCCTTGGCTTGAGGGTTTGCCCGAAAGACATCGCCCACAAGATTTTTGAACTCTCACACAAGAAGAGTTGCATGGTTAGTAACTCGTTGGCTCGTCAAATTGATACCTGCCTTGGCATTTCAGTGGAACACATTAGGAGTTCGTTGCGCTTTGTGAAATGCTTGAGCATATTCACCTTGCACATGGAATTCAGGACTCCATTTCCTGGAAGTTCACTTTCAATGGGGAATACTCCACGACTTCGACATACAAGGCACAATTTCCTGGGTAAACTTCCATGGCCTGGTCCCCATGCTTTGGGGAGATTGGGCTCCCCCAAATGTAAGTTCTTTGCCTGACTTGTCATCCAAGATATAGTTTGGACGGCTCACAGATTGATCCGTCGTGGTTGGCCAAATTGTGGGTTGTGTCCTCTTTGCAATCACACGAGGGTTCATTGTTCACCTCATCTGTCATTACCGATACACACACCGGGTATAGACAGATATCACCATTTGGCTTGGACTACATCGCATCTTGGATTCAGATTGGTGCCTCGCAACCTCGGTGAAGGAGGGGTGGATCAAGATGGCTAGCATGAGGGACCAAAATAGAAATGACATCTCCTCCTTGATGATGCTTGTGACGTGGGGAATTTGGAAAGAGTGGAATATCAGCGTCTTCTAAAGCCTTAGCGCCTCGTCGATGGTGATTGTGATGAAGATTAAGTAGGAGGCCCATCTTTGGGCTTCGTCAGCAGAAATTGGCAATGGCTCCTAGGTGCATATGCACCCATTGTCTAAATACACATTTTAAAAATCAAAAAAATTCGGAACAAAAATCGTGCGTGTATATCTGGACATTCTAGGTGTGTGCACAAAGTTTTTGGTGAAAAATGAGGTTTTTTGTGGCTTGTGTAAAAAAGACAATTTCTGATGCTTCATTACAACTATTCATGTTGCTTTTCTTTATCTTTTTTACACAAGCCACAAAAGTCATCGTTTTTCACAAAAACTTTGTGCATATACATAGAATGTCCGGATATACTCGTGGGATTTTTGTTCCGAATTTTTTAAATTTTCAAAATGTGTATTTAGAAAATGGGTGCATATGCACCTAGGAGCCAAAACACCACGTCCCTTCGTCAGGGGCTACACACTTGAGTATTGTAACGTCGGTGAGTAGGGAAAATACGCATGAGCTCCTAGGTGCTCCACACCCCTATATAAATATTAATTACAAAAAATACCAGGATTAAAAAAGTGAATTTGTGGAATACAAACATGGGTGCTCAATTTACTCCAGTGTGAAGTTTCATGGAAAAACACCTGAAAATGTATCAGTAGCAAAGAAGACTTACGATCCTTCCAAACAGTTTTTTTCTATGCATAGGAATTTTTTTGTCTTTTTATCGAGAATACGTTTTCTGGTATATTTCCATGAAACTTCACACGGACATAGATTGAACACCCAGGTTTGATATCCCAAAATCCTTTTTAATTGTTTTTTAATTTAATACTCATATAGAGGTGTTGAGCACCCGAGTGTTCCAAATCCCCTTCCGGGCGAGTAGTTGTTTTATTAATCTACTTGGCATGTCTCTGTTAAACGTTCTTCCTTAATCAATGAAAATGCCAAATCTTTTGCCCTGCTTCAATAAAGAAATATCTACGATATCGGCTGCTTTACCAAGGAAGTTTTCAGTAGTGTCACATTTTTTTTGAAGTACTTGCTTGTGGACAATGGAGTTTTTCCACTGGAGCTCAAATGCACCCTCATAAACAGTAAAATAAAAACAATGCGTAAAAAAACTATTTTTTTCCAACAAACAGTGTTGAATTTTCTGCCCATGTGCAAATTTTTGTGATGAAATAACATTCATGAAGGTTTGGGCAAAATAACAAAATTGATGCTCTAATGTTTTTGAAAGCATTTTGAAGTGTTGATTTGTTATTTTTGTCCAGACCTCCATGAATGTGATTTCATCACGAAAATTTTCATGCATGCAGGAAACTAAGCAATGTTTGTTTAAAAAATAGGTTTTTTAATTATTATTTTTCTATTTTTCCAGATTTTACTGTTCATAGCGAGAGCATTTGAGGTTATGATTAGAAGAACACTTTTGGTTGCCTTCTAGTTAGTTGGAAACTAACCTCGTACCTACAAATTTAAATGGTTAATCTCATCATGTGTCCATTTTTCAGTCACATCGCGTATGAAATCAATCACATATATGCATATCAGAATTGTCAGAATTGTATGCTTACTCTTCTTATTTTGAGAAGGGTTAACAGAATTACAATTTCGTTGGTCATTAGAGCATCTTCAATAGCTGCCCTGTTTTAGGGCAGTAGGCGTTTGTAGGCAAACAAACAGCCTCCAACAGCTGTCTTATATCATAAAAAAATTGTAATTTTTTGGGGCAGCCTTAAAATGCAGCACCAAGTGTTGCATATATACAACACTTGGATGGCTGCCACAAAATAGCGCGACTGCCCCATGATGCCAAACCGAAGCTGTTTCGCTCCCACGCGCGGCTGGACCTCCACCCTGCCGAATGTCACCGCCGCCCGCCCCCGACTCCGCCCCGAACCCGCCCTCCACCTCGCCCCCTCGCACGGGTCGCCGCTCTGCTTCGCATCTGCCGCACCTCCAATTTCGACCGATTTCTGCCAACCACCGGAGTGCCGCCGCCCGTATGGCTGTCACAGCCCGGTCGTGTCCCTCCGAGGTTGACTAGCGGCCGCCGGTACACCGTTGCTTGCCGCCCAACCGGCCGCCACCGAGCGGATCCACAACAAGCTTGGTGCGGTGTCGACGATGCGTCATCGGTGATTTTAGGTTGCGTCAAACAATATGATCAATGAGAGCGAGCATGGACAAGATTTGATTACAGTGTGTATGACCTCATGGGACGACCGGTGTGGCCAAGTCGGAAACAAGAATGATCCATCGCTTTCTTGAGGTCTACGATGAGGAGTGGTGGGCATGGCATGGGCGACAACAGACCTAGTTTTATCTCTATGGTTGTTGCATTTGTGTGATGAATTCTGTTGTATTGTGTGCTAAACTATGTTGTTGAGCTTGATGAACAATTTATATTGTGGGTTTGATGATGGAGTAGGATTTTCTACAAGTGCTTGTCACAGAACTAGTTAAGGGTTTCAACGGTGTAAAAGTTTTCAAAAATTCTGAAAAAAATACTGAACCAACACACCTATAATATAACATGATCTCAAATAGTTCAGTATATATTTATGTCGCAGTGAACTGAAATGCTTATTATTTTTGCCGATGACACATAGTTGCATATTTTGACAATCCCTCCGTTGGATCATCTTATTACATTAGAGAGATGCTCCCATATTTGTTTCATATTTTTGTATAACTTTTAAACCGTTAAAAGTTTAGCGACCCTTAACTAGTTCTGTGGCAAGCTATGGTAGACATAGTTTTACCGTTTGATGACTATGTAATAATTTGTAATTTGTTTCAGATTCATTTGAAATGCATTTGGTATTTTGTATGTGTGCAAGATGTATAAATAGAGATGAAAAATATACATGTGGAGTTTTAGTGCCCTAAATTTTACTCCCAAGTCCAAAACAGACGGCCTAAAATACATAGATGCAGCTCGTCACCCGGAAGAGTTGCACGGTGTATTTCAGATTTAAGGTCTTGTTTGTTTGAGCCGGAGCTTGACGGCAAGCAGCTGCAATACACCACCAAATGCATATAAGGGTCGGTTTGGTTGCAAAGTCTATACCATGAAATATATAGTAAGCATACAACAAATCCGTATTTGCCATGTCAATGCGCACCACAATTTCTCCACAAAAAAGAATCACAACTGTACCATGTTAAAATATTTTCCTGGTCTCCTAGAGAAATGATCTCCTATCGCTAGCATGCCCAGGATTGCATCATCATTCATGATAGACACACATATATCCTAGCTAGAACTAGCTAAGGATATCAGGTAGTTCGTTAGGGAGCATCAGAAAGAAATATCTACTGCACTTCTCTGAAAACAAACACCGGAGCTGTCAGTCCAGCGAGCCAGAGGAGCAAGCGGCCAGCTGGGTTCAGGGAGAGACACGGTTGCCTCCTCGCGTTCCATGAGGTCTCCCCGACCCCGAGGTCGTCGTCGTGCCGCCACCGACCAGTAATAAGTAAATAAATTACCCAACGACGGCAATGATACGGTAGGTTTTGACAGCCTTTCCGTTGCTCGAAAGCGTAGCTTGCTTCATCAGGGACAGAAACTGCGCAAGTGGCTGTTGAATATGGGTGTATGATCCCGATCGGGCGGCATCGATCGGCAACACATGAATGAAAAATTACCCTCGTCGGCGTCGCGGTTTTCTGAGAGGGGTTGGTTGTTTGGCAGTTCAGTTCATCGTCATCAGGAGAAAAGAAAGCATAACTTTTTCTCAGAAGCTAGAAAAAGTAGACCACTGATTGAAGACGTGAGCTCATAATTATCTAAATGGAAACCTGTTTAATCACTACTGATAGACGGGGCCGTGCTGGCTTTCCGCATACAAATGCCTTTTTTTTTGTTTAGGTTATCTGATTGCTTGCAGTTGCAGGGCCCCCACTATTATCAGAAGCTAATCATTCAAACAGAGTGTTCATCAATCATCATTTTCTCGGCCTGCAGAATTTGCATGTACGGACTCATTTTCCAGCCAGGAATTCTGCCGGAAACATTATCGTCAGGTCCGAGTCATCATCAGGCATTATATAACGATCCCTCCAATTTGAGGACGGCGTGAGCATATTTTACTCCCAAGATCCGACAGGCGCCTAGGCAGCTAGGCTGGCCACTCATCACTCCCATCCATTTTTTATCACGAAAAAGAACCCACTTCCATCCAAATTAGGCGTCCTGATCGTGGATGCAACCGACGGATTCGGTGTCAACAGCGACCCTTTTTCGTTGTCTAACAGTCGATTGTCCCCTGCAGCGTCATCGGAATCCGCTGCAACTTGCGAGAGACTGACGATGCGGTAGCGGCAGCCTCCCACTTCTTACAAGGGGTATATGACCCCGTCCCTGTCCTCCCTGTCCCATTAGGGTTTCTATACGCGCAAGTGGGCAGAGATGTGGGAGTGTGGTGGTCTCTCCCGTTTGGCTATTTCCCAGCTATATAAGCGCTGCACACTTGCTTGACTTGACCAGAGATCACAGATCCATCCTTCCAGTAGTGGCAGTCTAGCAGTGCAAGAAGAGAGAGCCTTCCTGCTCACCTAGCTCAATCAGCCTCCTCCTGTTGTTCAGGAGCAACCGAGAAAGCAAGCTCAAGATGGAGTACAAGGTGAAGAGCCATGACAGCAAGCACAAGGGGTCAGGGTCAGGAGGGCTGAGCAGGATGCTGAGGCAGCACAAGGCCAGGCTCTATATCATCCGCCGATGCGTCGTCATGCTCCTCTGCTCTTGATCCCATTCTTCTTTCTAGCTTAGGCTTGACAAATTCTTTGGTGCGTGAGTACATAACATAGGGTAGTTTACAAGGTCCCGATGGATGTTGCTGCAAGTTTTGGTGTGGTATGGTGCTCCTAAGTCCTGCAATGGCAAGGTTGTACATGTACTCATGTGTCAGGTGTTGGAATGTTACTTTCTGTGTTTGCTCTATCAGCAAAAGTGAATGATCTCAAGAATAAAAAAGGGTTCCCCTCGCATTCCATTTTATCTACACATCTCAGTCTGGTTTACTCGGAAAATTGGCAGCATTGTCACATGTGTTTTCTTAGTACTTGCTTCTTGTTAGTTGGTAACTAAGAGCATGTCTAGCCGATGCCTTAGACACGGTTTTTGAAGAGCTAACCACACCTAGCTGAGCCCCTATTCAGCTAATTTTGAGGAGTTATCCCAAAAAACTGCCCCCAACCCTTATTTTTGAACGGTCGATCGCACTTCTCAGGAAAAATTTCCCCCTTCCAACTCCTGTCCACCGCACCTCTTCTTTCTAGTGTCGCTGCTGCTGCCATCGGAGGTCCTGATTTCTGCGGGAATGGAGCCGTAGGACTCTCCGCAACATCGTCGGCCACTTCCACCGGAGTCGACCCACGCGCCTGCGCTTATGCCAAGGGAGCAACTCAGGAAAAAAGTCCAATTCGAATCTACCATATGTTTTCAACCAAAAATCCAAAATCCAATTTTAATTTTGTTTGCATATTTGCGTTCCTTGCAACGAGAACTTTGAAACAAGATCGCTCTTGAACATTTTGACAACTTCTAAAATTTAATAAGTTCTAAATATTAAAACTTGATAGTTGTAATATTATTTTTTTACAAAGTTTCATTTTCTTTTGCGGTTTAGGATTTAGGGCTTAGTGTTTAGGGTTTTGGGGTTAAGGCTTAGGACTTAGGGCTTAGGGTTTAAGTTTCAGTTTTTGAAACTTTATGAATTTATCATTCGTTCCTATCATGTTTTTGTAGTTGAAACTTGGTGAAGTTTTTAAAACTTGTCAACACGTATTCAAAAGTGGACTTGTTTCAAACCTTGTCACTAGGAACACGAATATGGGAATGAAATATGAACTAGAATTTTGATTCAAAAGATATAATATGGGAATGCATATAGTGCATTGAACCGAATTGTTTCCATATTCATGGGGAAATATGTATATATCCTGAAACATATAGTAGACGTATAACAGATCCGCAATTGCCATCTTGATACGTATCCAATTTCTCCCAAAGAGTGTTAAATTTTTTTTCCAAAGAAAGAGACAGCACTATGTAGCAATGATAAAATACTCTCCTGTCCCCAAGTGAGCATGATTACATCATCCTAATCGCACTCACACACACACACACATATCCTAGCTAGAAGTAGAACCAATGCATACTGTATCAGGTAGTAGTTCGTTAGGGGAGCAACGGACATATATATCTTCTTCTCTGAACTGTAAACAAACACCGTCAGCTTGTCAGTCCAGCCATGGCACGAGCCAAGCCAGAGGAGCAAGCGGCTAGCTGGGTTCAGAGAGAGGCACACGCTTGCCCCCTCGCGTTCCATGTGATCTCCCCGACCCCGAGGTCGTCGCCGTCCTGCCACCGACCAGTAAGTAAATAAATTAACCAACGACGGCAATGATACGGTAGGTTTTGGCGGCCTTTCCGTCGGCCGAAAGCGTAGCTTGCTTCATCAGGGACAGAAACCGCGCAAGTGGCTGCTGAATATGGGTGTATGACCCCGATCGGGCAGCATCGACCGGCAACAGATGAATGAAAATTTACCCCCCGCCGCGGTTTCCTCCAAGAGGTTGTTTGGCAGTTCATCACCAGAAGAAAAGAAGACATCTTCTTCCCAGAAGCTCGAAAGGGTAGACCACTGATTAAAGAAGACAGCTTGATTATCTAAATGAAAACTGTATAAACCCTTTTTTTGTTTAGGTTATTATTGTCTGCTTGCTTGCAGGGCCCGGAGTATTATCGGCTAACAGAGTGTTCGTCCTTTTCTCCGGTTGCACACAATTTGCATGTACGGGCTCATGCACCTAACAACGATCATGGTAGCCGAACGAAATGATTAACGCGTGGATACAAAAGCTGGAATCTCCCAGCTTGGAATTCTGCCGGAAACATTATCAGCACTTCATCATCATGCCGTATAAAACGATTCCTCCAGTTTAAGTACGACATATGAAGACCTGAGCATGTATTATACTCCGAGATCCGACCGGACAGTTGCTCAACGAAAGGCGCCTAGCCTGGCCACCCACTCCCGGCCCCATCCGTCCTCACTAATCTGGAATTAGGCGTGCTGATCGCTGATGGAGCCGACGGATCCGCTGTCAGGAGCTACCCTTTTTGGCTGTCCACAAGGCGTTTGTCCCCTGGTGCTGCTGCGTCATCGGAATCCGTTGCAACTTGGGGCGAGGCTGCCGCTGCATGTGCATGTGGAGGAGGTGGCGGCCGCCCCCCAATTCCTGCAGTTTTTTATAAGCGCCAGTAGGCAGAGATGTGAGGGTCATGTGGGAGTGTGGTGGTCTCTTAGGTTTGTCCATTTCCCTGCTATATAAGAGCTGCACACTTATACTTGGCCGCAACCACAGCAGAGGCAGATTCAATATCCATCCAGTAGAGGCAGAGCAAGAGCAAGAGCAGAGCACAGCTTTCTTCCTTCACAACCACCTTCCTGTTGAGGCGTCCGGTTCTAGATCAGGATGGAGTACAAGGTGAAGAGCCATGGCAGCAAGCGCCGGGGAGGATCGGGATCAGGGTCAGGAGGGCTGAGCAGGATGCTGAGGGAGCACAAGGCCAGGCTCTACATCATCCGCCGATGCGTCGTCATGCTCCTCTGCTCTTGATCCCATTCCTCTTCTTCCTAGCTTAGGCTTGACAAATTCTTTGGTGCGTGAGTACATAACATAGGGTAGTTTAGAAGGTCCCGATGGATGTTGCTGCAAGTTTTGGTGTGGTATGGTGCTCCTAAGTCCTGCAATGGCAAGGTTGTACATGTGTCAGGTGTTGGAATGTTATTTTGTGTGTTTGCTCTATCAGCACAAGCGAATGATCTCAAGAATAAAAAGGTGTTACCCCTGGCATTCCATTTTTATCTGCATCTCAGTTTTAGTCTGCGATGCCGACTGCTTTACCCACAAAATTGGCAGCACTGTCACATTTTTTTTAACGGCTTGCATTCTTGTCAGTCCAATATTTTGGAAGCTAACCACATACCTACATTTTTTTAAGTGGTTCATCTCATCCTATGTCCAATTTACAGTGATACAGAGCAATTGCCACACATCGTATTAAATCTTCAGGGATTTCGCTTATTTCGTAATATACACTCGGTTGCTCATACATATTTTGTATATTCTACATACAAATATCCTTGAATGTTCTACCACCGACACTATGAATTCATGTAAGTAATGTGTTGGTAAAACATATGCATACCCGTCATTGTATAATGCATTTTATCAGTCCAGTCTTCTTAGTTCTTTAGTCCACATTGAATTTTTGAGTTGGCTATATAAATAAAATTGCTAATTTTCATCAATGTTATTTCAAAGCATAGCTATTCTAATTCCGGATTTATGTGCATAAAAAATTATTGTTAGTTTTATTAGAGTAAAATGTGCCTGCAAAAAAAGAGTAAAGTGCATTCTTGTCCCTCAACTGAACCGGAAGTGTGACTTGCATCCCTAATTATTTTGGGGGGCAATTGTCCCCCAACTCTTAATACCAAGTAGATTTAGTCCCTTATAGCGGTATTCCTCGGCCAAAACCGGTTTAGCAAATGGTTACAACTTACAAATGACCATACCATGTAGATTCTTGACTTTTGCTCCAACGAAGATTTGTAGCAAATGGCAGTGTCATATTGGTTGCCGAGCATATGCTCGTGCTCAGGAAGCCTTGTGGACCCTGTAGACCATACCTTGGTCACCGACAACCTCTATTTTTGCCGGTGGCATGGTTCCTTCCATTAATGACCTCCATCTTGTCTTGGTCCTCTAGGCTGAGTGCAACCCTAAAGAAGAGGACATAAAAATACCCATGGAGAGGACCAAAAGAAGCGAGATGGGATAGGAGCAACAAGGGAGGAGTTGTTCGCGTGCCTTTCTAATGTACGTGTACCAGAGATGACCGTGGTGGTTGCCGGATATGCAATGGTCGAAATCTTTGGGCAAGTAGAAAAATAGAATTAGGGTGATGAGAGGGTGTCGGTAGTGTAATCAGGAGGACCGGGAAGTTGTGTGACGTCATGCCTGCTAGATGCGAGGAAGACGGCGTTGGTGTCATGATGCTCGAGAGGTCACGCCGTTGTTCCCTTCGGCCATGGCGTAGCGAGCCAGCGACATGCACCTCCTTACGAAGGGGCGACGATGCCATGTGGAAGAACACTGGTGCGGCAGCGCTGGACTGTGTATGTGTCCCCAATATTGGGTTTGATGGTGGAGTACCACTCTTGGGAACTAAATCTAACTGGTAATAAGAGCTAAGGGACGACGACCATACCAAAATAAGTCCAGGACTAAAGCCACTTCCCAATAAGTTGAGGGATGAAAATGCACTTTGCTATTAGAATAGAGCAATGAAATTTTCCGGTAAAATGAATTAATGCCAAATTAGAAATCAACATCATGTATGACTCGCTGAGGTGGCAGGAACTCGAATGTGGTTTATCCTTGCCAGTGTCCATCTAGAAGAAACGGATTGAAAACATTGCATGGCACATTACAAATCTTAGGCTTTGTTTGTTTGAATTGGAGCACGACAAGCAGCAGCGGTATGCTATCAAAAGGCATGTAATGCACTTCCCGCACAAAAAACCATATAAGGCACTCGACTGAATAATTTTCTGTATTGGCTTAAAAATAGAGCAAACAACGCAAAACCACAACTTTAGGGGGGCATAATTTCATTTTACCACAACTTTTAGGGTTCGCAACGAGGAACCGCATTTTTTGAGGTAGTGATTCACAAATAACTCACATTTGCATCTAAGCCATTTTAATAGTAAGACTGACTCTCGGGGCCCACCCATCAGACGTGGCAAACAACACAACACAAACGATGTACAACTAGGTTGAGTTGGATTAGTTAGCTATCCTTGAGCTTCGACAACCTTCTCACAATGGCACCAACAACTCCAACTTGGCAACTTGGTAGTGAAGTGAGGCGACGATGGCGGTAGCCAACCGTGACGAATTCTTTGAGCTCTTACCCAGGCTCTCACCAACTGCGACAAATCCTTTGAGCTCCCGCCCAGGCCCTCACCAACTATGGCTAGGGCGTCTGTCGCGCCCCTCCACCACTGCCTCGATGCTAACAACAAGGACATGCAACTTCACGATGGCAATAACCAATTACGATGGTGATTGTAGGCCCCCGCCCCACCTTGCCACTTGTCCATGATTGCGATGACAACTGGGCCCTCCGAGACACCCCCTCCATGTTTCTTCGATGTAGTGGACACAGCTTGGCGTGTTTCAAACGGCCACTATGATAGCCATGGCTTGATGTGTCGTCATCGTGATTACAAATGACCATGCCTTGGGTGTCAACTCGATGCTACGATGACCACTACTGAGAGCTGACTGCCGCGTTCATAGCTAGGAGCTGGAGGCTGGAAGTTTTTTTTGTTTGAGAAAAGACACCCAATGGGCATCGAGTGGCTGAAAGTTGTAGAGCTAAGACAAGAATGAAACAATTGAACCTGTTCGTTCTGAGCACACCATAAGAATAGGAGAATTATGTGTATGTGAATCAACCTCGTTCCAATGCATTGTCGTCGCAGTCACCTCCGAGGCATGGCCAACGACAATTCAATTCGGTGGCAAATTTTAGTCGTCATTGCCATTGCCTAAAGAGGGAGGAGAGGGGCATGTCACGTCGTGTCCCATCCGCAAGTCTCAAACAATCGCCATTAGAGTTGGCAGCCGATGTAGCCTTGCTTTGTCTCCAAGTTTTCGTCGACAACTTCGTTGTGCGCCGACTCTTGGGGCAGAGAGAGAGAGAGAGAGAGAGAGAGAGAGAGAGAGAGAGAGAGAGAGAGAGAGAGAGAGAGAAGTGATTCAGATCACAAGGGCGGCAGGGAAGTGGTTTGGCTCAACATATGCGAGGAAATTGGTATGTCACACTGTCTACATGGCACATTCACATGGGCCTTGGAGGCCAGTTTTGCTACTAACAAAGCTTATTTGTGAACCACTTCCTCAAAAACAGGGGTTTCTTACTACAAACCATAAAATCTGTGGTAGAGTGAAATTACGAATTTACGACCTCTGAATTTGAGCTTATTTGTGAACCACTTCCTCAAAAACAGGGGTTTCTTTTAATAATTTAAGGATATACATATTTTCATTTAAAATTCCAAAGCCAATCATTTCGTGGATTTCTAGGCTTTTGGACCAGGCTTCAGGCAGAAAACTAAAACCTAAGGCCTATTTGGACGTTGGTATTGGGCCATGAGTACACCACTAGTCATTTTTTTATTGAAAAGGGCGAACCCTAGCCTTCGCATCATCGTGATGCACAGAACCAAAACTACTGCTAGACATATAACATCCCTTCTTATGGCTGGTGTACCACGAAGCGCTCGTGTTACTGACAAACCTTAACAGCTGGAGGCAGATCATCGAGTGATTGCCTCTGGGTGATTAATACTTTACACACGAGCCTCGTGTTGCAAGATCGAGATGCAAAGATGAAGAGCCATGGCAACAAGCACAAGGGATCAGAATCGGGAGGGCTGAGCAAGATGCCGAGGGAGCACAAGGCCAGGATCTACATCATCCCCCAATGCGCCAGCATGCTCCTCTCCTCATGATATGATTCTTCTCTCTTGCGTAGGCTTGATAGATTCTTTGGGGCGTGCTCACATACCAATGCATTACAAAATAATAAAACTGAGCCACCTAGGGGCCTTCCAAAGTGATTTGATCTCACAAACCGGTTAATCTATCTGCCGAACGCTCCAGATCTCCCTTTCACGGCGCCACCCAGCGTGCACAAAAATGGGCCACTACTTCACAAATCGATTATTTTGTCTTCTCATTAACCGGTCCGGCGCTTGATGCTCGGTCTGCAAACTCGACCCATCAAGTTTCATCTTCTTGCTTTGGGTGTTCCCCTTCGGTTACTTTTAGGACTGCCCCTAACTAGAGGCGCCTTGCGTTGAGTAAGGATTCAGCGCTCATGTGCCCCGGTCCGTGGGCCGGCCCAACAACAAGGCGAACAGCTTGCTCACAACGCGCTGGTTCTTGGTCGGTCGGTTTGCAGTTAATCGATCGACTGTTGACTTGTTGATGAAAATGCAAAATTTTGAAAATAATAATAATCAGGAATAAAAAATGTTTAAGAATTTGAAAAAATTTCTGTATTTAAAAAATCATGGGTTCAAAAAAAGGTCTGTAGATTTGATAAAAGTTCGCTAACTCCAAAAAGTTCAACAGTTTAAAGAAAAGTTCACGGGATTTGACATTTTTTCAGAGATTCAAAAGATATGATTTATAAAAATTGTGCATTTTAAATTTTTATGGATTTGAAAAAGTTCATGAATTTGAAAGAGAAAAAAAACGGAGCAGGCAAGCCCATCCAAAAAGCGAAGGCCTATCTAAAAACACTTCCTTCTAGAAACCCGAACTAATGGTCGGCACTCTGCACTCTGCAGCGAAGTTTGACGAGCGGAAGAGGGGAAAACCAAGAACTCTGGCGCGATGGCGAGGACGGGGCGGTCCGTGCTGCTCCTCCTCCTGATCCCCACGGTGCTCTCCCCGCTACTGCTCTCCGAGCGCCGCCTCACCGTCGCGATTAACCCCAACGGTAAGCACCCCCCCTCCCGTCCTCGGTCTAATTCAATCGAGATCTGAGGCATTTTCTTGGCACTGCGGTTCTTACGGTATTTACGTCGGATTTCTTGCAGAAAGGAAGGATTTTCCTGCCGAGATTGCGAGTCAGGTTAGTGTTTTTGTAGGATTTTGGGTTTTGGTACAGGGGCCGGAGATGTTCATGGCTTTAATGGTTTCTTTATGTTTTGGCAGGGCCATAGCGTCAAGGATAGGAAGCTAAATGCGTTTCCTCTGGTAAAATTTTCTGTTATGTTTCTTGTGTCTTGGCCAACGAGTAATTATGGATTTCGACGCAGGAAACTCTGAGTTCTCTGAAGGAATCTGTCGGTGCCGTATTAGTGGAGGAACCGCCCCATTTAGCCAACGATTCGATTGAATCCGCGGACCAAGGTGTGCTCGATTTTTATCTTGGTTTTGGTAAATGTTACACTGTACTCTTAAGATATAGGTCTTGTGATATTTTGTCCTTAGATGGTTTGCACATGAACTGTTTGTAGAATTGCTACCGGGGAAGAGAGCTAACAGGGTGCTTTCTGAGACCACTTCTGGTGATGGTGCTGTATTGAAGGGTGGAGACCTGATCGACCAAGTGACAAGGCGGACGGCAGAAGATGGTGGTTTGGCGACGGGCTCAATGGATAAGCAGGAGAAGCACACAGGATCCCAGCAGCAGTCTTCTTCTGAGGTTGATACATGTTACTTCTCAGGCTTTAGGTGCATACTGGCAAATTTAGTTGAGTTGTCACCTGTGGATTTTTAATCTCTTTGTAGCGCCCCGGGACCGCTACTATGCTGATCTAGTACATCCACTAGCATCCGCATAATATCGATCCTAAGACGCCACCTTCACCCAGTGTAGACGTGCCAACGTGCACACCATGTCAGTGGAAAGCAAGTATCACAGCACAATTGCAATACAGATCCACAAGAACATACATATACAACAACTTCAAAGAGTCAAATTTAACAAATGGATACAATACAAGGGTCATTCCAGAACACGTTGGGCCCACCGTTTGTCTTCCGTGGCCAACTACCTCAGTGTGATGCTGGATCCATTGAGCCCGTCGAGGGCTTGAGCTTGCGCGGCTTCGGTCTTCAGAGAGTTGCTCCTAGCGCCGCACAGTCCGGGGTGTCATCCAGGTGGCGTCCTGGGTCACATGGGTTGGGCCCCAGACGATCTGGAGATTTGGCTCGGGTGGTCCAAGCGGCTTTTTCCGTGGGCAACAGTCCCTGCACCGGACGGTCTTACACGAGGGCCTGGTGTGTGTTCGGGTCACTCGTTTGATGATACCACCAAAGCATCCCTTCAGTTTTTATAAGGATTACCACATTGTAGGCAAGGCATACTTTCCTAGGAAATGAACCAATAAACTCATGTGTTCACAGACACTTGGAACACTTTGCTGCACTGGCGACTAGTGCATTAGTTTGGTCAGTGTGTTCTACTTTTCGTACATTACTTAACTTAGAAATGTTCATCCATATGCTGGAATCATCCTGGCTGTACTCTCTGCGGAATTTGGGCATTTCCATTTTGTTATGAAGAAAATTCACATAATTGTTTTTTGTTACATCTCAATGCGATAGGTTGCAATCATGATTTCTTGCCACATAACTTCATATAAATTGTGTGGGCTTGTATTTGCAGGGAAGATCATTGGAGGCTATAACACAGATACCTCAGGGATATCAAGGTGCAGGGAAGAACCCTCAAAAAGAAAACACAGATGGCAGGAGTAAAAATATGGCTTCGTCGGATACTAGAGTCCGGGATATCAAGGATCATTTAATCAAGGCAAAGGTCTACCTTGGTCTTGGAGCCATTCGAGCAAATCCTCAATACCTCAGGGAATTGCGACAGAGGATACGGGAAGTTCAAAAGGTGCTTGGTGAAGCATCCAAGGACTCTGATCTACCAAAGAAGTATGGGTCTCCCAAATGTTCATGAATTTTAAAGTGTTAGCATATTGTGGGCATTTTGCAGCCCCATGCAGTTATTCAGTAATCTTTAATTTATGTTGACTTATTCAGTGCCAATGAGAAGGTGAAAGCACTTGAGCAGACATTGGTCAAGGGCGAACAGACACAGGATGATTGCTCTGTTGTTGTCAAAAAGCTCCGGGCTATGCTTCATTCGGCAGAGGAGCAGCTGTATGCACAAAAAAAGCAAACTGTTTTTCTAACTCAACTTGCAGCCAAAACCCTTCCCAAAGGTCTTCACTGCCTCCCCTTGAGGCTAGCTAATGAATACTTTTCATTGGATCCTAGTCAGCAGCAATTCCCAAACCAGGAGAAACTTGATGATCCCAAACTGTACCACTATGCCTTGTTCTCAGATAATATATTGGCAACAGCAGTTGTTGTTAATTCGACAGTGTTAAATGCCAAGGTATGTATTCTTGATACTTCCTACTTGAGTTATGCTGATAGATAACATGCAACGTACCGAGTGGAATTTTTTGTCTGCAGCATCCTTCTCGTCAGGTTTTCCACATAGTAACTGACAGACTAAATTATGCTCCAATGAGAATGTGGTTCCTCTCTAATCCTCCTGGAAAAGCAACAATTGAAGTACAAAATATTGACGAATTCACATGGCTAAATGACAGCTCGAGCCTGTTGCTGAAACAACTGGGATCTCAATCTATGATCGATTATTACTTTAGGGCACAAAGTGCAAATTCAGATTCATATTTGAAGTACAGAAACCCAAAGTATCTTTCAATGCTTAATCATCTGCGATTCTACTTGCCTGAGATTTATCCAAAGCTCGACAAGGTGGTTTTTCTTGATGATGATGTAGTAGTAAGAAAGGACATAACTGGCCTCTGGTCAATCGATATGAAGGGGAAGGTTAATGGTGCTGTAGAGACTTGTGGAGAGAGCTTCCATCGCTTCGATCGTTACTTGAATTTCTCAAGTCCTGTTGTTGCAAAGAATTTTGATCCCAATGCATGTGTCTGGGCTTTTGGAATGAATATGTTTGATCTGGCTGAATGGAGGCGGCAGAACATAACTGAAATCTACCACTTTTGGCAGAAGCTTGTAAGTTTCACATACTTGTGATTACTTTCATACATGATAAATTACACGAGATGTCTAGAACTAGCTTAGGGACAATATGGCTTCTATGCCTAAGTAGGCTGATAAAGTTTTGAACTAAAGATCATGTGCAATGCTGAGTTTATTCGTATCCCTCTATAAGGTTCTCCATGTTATGTCGCAGATTGTCCATGTAATTAACACATCTAATATTCAGCTTACATGGGTAGCAAGATTTAGAGAAATCTCTCAACACTCGTATTGTACAGAGTTTCAAAATTTGTGGGGACATGACTACTGTGCAAAAGATGAGAGAATCAGAGAACTATATAATCCTTCTGAATTGTCAATGACTTGGAAGCTTTTAACTACATCCTTTGTTTTATTTCGGAAGACCTGTCATTTGTTGTTTTCTTTTGCATTCCATTTGATAAATATTTGTCGACTTTTGATTGCAGAATGAAGACGGATTGCTATGGAAACTTGGCACTCTCCCTCTAGGTCTGGTTACATTCTGGAACAAGACATTCCCCCTCGATCGATCATGGCATATTCTCGGTCTAGGTTACAACCCACATGTAAGCAGTAGTGGCCTGGAGCGTGCCGCGGTCATACATTACAATGGCAACATGAAGCCCTGGCTTGAGATTGGCCTGCCCAAGTTCCGAAGCTACTGGTCAGAGTATCTTGACTACGATCAGCCTTTTCTGCGGGAATGCAACATCAATCCGTGAAGCAAGACCAGTACCTCCCAAGCCATTCTGACATCTCTAGCCTAGTTTGTTCAGTGTTTGATTTATTTGCCGGCATCCCATGTTGGGTATGGTTTGTGGAGAAGGTTGTAGCGGTTGAGATTACATGCCAGTAGGGAAAAAGAATAATTCTGCAGTGTAAATGCTTTTTGGCATACCATCGTTGTGTACGAAATGTTAGATTGCTGCCGTCGAGTATCTGTAACAGGGAAGTTAGAAATACACTAGAAAGACCAAATGACCCTGGGTCTTATTAGTTAGGCAGGGTTCAAGCCTCACTTCTATCTATTAAAATTGGTGCCTAGTTGACAGCATTGTCACATGTGTTTTTTTTCTAAGTACTTGGCTTCTTGTTAGCTGGAAACTAACCTCACCTACCAATTTAAATGGTTCATCTCATCTTATGTCCAATTTGCAGTGATATAGAGCAATTGCCACATCTCATATAAAATCTTGAGATTTTTTTTCTTATTTCAATACGTTCAATCGCTCATAACATGCTGAAAACAATCTACTATTTTCTTGTTTGCTGTTGATATCATGCATACTTAGTACTCTTAGTACTCCCTCACTTCCTAAATATAAGTCTTCTTACAGATTTCGATATGGACTACATACGGAGCAAAACGAGTGAATCTATACTCTAAAATATGTTTATATACATCCATATATAGTTTATATTGAAATATCTAAAAAGACATATATATTTAGAAACGGAGGAAGTACAATTCTTATACTCCATCCAATCATAAAGTTGTACTAAGTGTGCGTTAATTAATATGGATTGAAGGGAGTACATTTTTCTATTTGAAAAGGAGGTTAAACCCTGCATCATGTGATGCACACACGCCTAGTATTATTAATTTACCCCCTCCGCAAAGAAATATAATAGCGTTTAGATCATTGCATTAGTGATCTAAATGCTCTTATATTTCTTTATGGAGGGAGTACTATTCATCAAAGTACAATACAAAGACAAACACGGCTGAATAATTACAAAGAGATGAATAAACAATTATGACTAAGTCGATTTCTTTTGTAGCAATGCCTTTTGCAAGGGGTACACGACCTCGCGCCATCGTCACCATGTCTGACTGAAGAAGGCTAGGAAAAGTATTTTCATCCCAGTTGTGGAGACCAACTACTGAAGGTCAATACGTCAGCAATGGGGCAATGCCTTCAACATGGTAATGAGACAAAAATCATCATTGTTGAGCATAACCAATAAAGGTCGGAACAAGGGTTTTCACCATGGACATGAAATAGTGTCACATCCACCGCCTTAAAAATGTTGAAAATCTATACTACTATATAGTGTATGAGTTTGGGAGCATCAATCCTAGCCACTGGTCTCATAAATCTAACGGCTGAGATTAGAGGGATTCACAGTGAACAATAGTCCGCAGCTGAATCTACTGGGTTCTGAAACCATCGCATCGTACCTCATAGAAAAGAAGACCTATGCCTCTTCTGCCATGTTGCAATTGTCACGTTGTGATGAGTAAAAAAATAAGGGTAGGCTATGAGCCCATGTGAGATGGTCCGAGAGGAGAAATAAAAGCTGAAGTAAGCAATTTGTGGGTCCCACCACATACATCTTTCTTTATATTCTTAAAAAAAGGGGTGACAGCAGGCAGTGCTCGTCCCCCTGGCTCCGCCCCTATTAATATTGCAGAGATTTTGTTTTCCTGATCATGAGCATTAAGATGCCGGCAATAATGAGAACACCTTGTTGGTTGAAAAGATGCCTCTCGGGGGCTCTCGGCGCCATCCAATATGCGAGCCCATGGTCCAAGTCGCCGGGGTCATTCATGCGAGGGGTAGTCCAGGCCCGGCTGTGAGCGGTTACTTTGGTCGCGCAAGCCAACCTATTTTGCTTGGGCTAGACAGGTGCGCGTGGTCACCCCTGCCGGTCTGTGCTGCTCATGCCAGCCACGCGCTGGGTGGTTGGAGAGGGTCGTCCGGCTAGGGTCGCAATGGCGTGCAATTGTTGAGACTAGGTCCACTTGTTAGCACTCGTGGCCTCTTGTCGGGCTGCCTCGCTCTCACCAGCCACGAGTCCGGTGGTCGAAGAGGGCCATCCAAACATGGGTGCGGCCGCGACCTAGCTGGTTGGCCAGGCCCCAGCCATATCTGAATGCTACCGCAAGGGTAGCTCGGTCTTTTCCTTAAGGCGGTTATGTCTTGCTATAAGTTCGTTGTTTTATGCTGCATATAGGATGGCGCGCAAGTGGCCACCCTCTTCCTTTTCCCTTGTACTCGTTGCTCCCTTGTGCTCTTTGCCCATAGCCCCCGCAACGGCTGAACACATCTCCGGTCTCATCCTTCTTACATGAATGTGCAGCCTGTCGTGTTCTTCGGCCTCTTTAAGCGTTCAATTCGCCGTCGGGCAGCTCCTCGTCTCTGTTTTGGGTGGGTGTCTCCTTTGCTCTATTGTCTGTGTTCATCTTTTTTTCTGCTTGGCGTCTTTTTTTCTTTGATCGTGCCGCCGCAGGACACACTGTTTCTTATCGCGTTGAGATGGTTTTCTTTGGGGGTTCTCTTGGGTTTCATGGGTTTAACCGGGTTTTTTCCCTGTGATTTTTGTTTCAATTTTTCTTGGTTTTTTCGACTTTTTTGTTGTTGTCTGTCAAAAGTGTGAAAGCACGATAGTGCTTCATATGAACTAATATCCCTTCTTTGCTTAGGTTATCTGGTTGCTGGTTCCTAACTACTTCCTTTGTGAAGACCCTTAAAAAAAACTTAGAACTTCCTCTGTGAAGACCCTTAAAAAAAACTTTCTCTATGAAGAAATATAAGAGCGCTTAGATCACTGTACCGAGGAAGTACATCACACACTAGTCAAAAAACAAAGTCTCAGCTTGGATTTCTGACAGGAACATTATCATGAGACATGAGCATATATTACATTTCAAGATCCGACCGGACAGTTCCTCAACGAAAGGCGCCACCCCACTCCCAGTCCCATCCATCCTTACTAATGTGGAAATAGCCATCCTGATCGTGGATGGAACCGACGGATTCGGTGTCAAAACTAGCCCTTTTTGGCTTTCCAGGGGCGATCGTTGCCCCCTGGAGCGTCATCGGAGTCCGCTGCAAGTTGAGAGAGGTTGCCGCTGCATGTGGCTGTGGAGGTAGAGGCAGCTCCCCACTTCCTACAAGGGGTATATGCCCCCGTCACCATCCTCTCTATCCAATGTCTCTCCCTGTCCCGTCAGGTTTTTTATAAGCGCAAGTTGGCAGCGCTGTGACTGAGGATCATGTGGGAGTGTGGTCTCTCCCGTTTTGGCCATTTCCCTGCTATATATGAGAGCTTCACATTCACTTGGTCACAACCACATCACCACACAGATCCATCCATCCAGATATCACGCTCCTGTTATACAGTGGAAGAGCAGAGCAGAGCCTTCCTGCAGAATCCCCCTCCTGTTCAGGCGCCCTGTCTTATCTTGCTGAGGATGGACAAGGTGAAGAGCCATGGCAGCAAGCACAAGGGATCAGGAGGAGTAGGAGGAGGGCTGAGCAGGATGCTGAGGCAGCACAAGGCCAGGCTCTACATCATCCGCCGTTGCATCGTCATGCTCCTCCGTTCTTGAGCTGATTCTTGTTTCTAGCTTAGGTTTAACAGATTCTTTGGTGCGTGTGTATATACTACATAACATAGGGTAGTTCAGAGGTTCAGATAGATGTTGCTGACGGTTAGTTTGGATGGAAGTTTTTGTGTGGTATGGTGCTCCTAAGTCCTGCAATGGAAGGATGTTCAAGTACCGATGTGTCATGTGTTGGAGTGTTCTGTGTTTGCTCTATCAGCACAAGTGAATGAGGTCTCAAGAAAAAAAGGTTACCCCCTGGCATTTCATTTTATCCACACTTCTAAGTAATAATTCTGCGATGTTGGATTGCTTTACTTAGAAAATTGTTAACATTGTCACATGTGTATTTTTTTTTTCAAGTACTTGCATTCTTGTTTGTTGGAAACTAACGTCACACCTACAAATTTAAATGGTTCATTTCATCCTATGTTCAAAAAAAAGGGAATTATATGTATGTGATCAACCTTGTACCAATGCATTTTCGTCGCCTTTGAGGCCTGGCCAACGATGCCTCGGTTTGGCGCCAAGTTGTAGCCGCCACCATCGTTGCCTAATGGGGAGGAGAGGGGCATGCCATGTCTAGTTCCCTCCATACCAGTGGTGGACAGCCGTTGCAGTAGCCTCCAGAATCGGCGATCACTACGCTTCACCACCAAGTTTTCGTTGACACCGTTATCGTGGTTTGGCTCACGGATAGAAAAAAGTGGTTTGGGTCACAAGAGAGAGAAGCGGTTTGACTCAACCCACATGAGAGAAGTGGTGTGTTGCACTGCCTGAATGTCAAATTTAGGTTGCTTTTGCTATCCACATCGCTTATTTGTGAATCACTACCTCAAAAACGGGTTCCGTGTTACAAATCACAAAAGTTGTGTTAAAGTGAAACTATGATCCCTGAATTTGCGGTTCTATGTTATACTTTTTAGAATGTAATACTTTTACCCATTTTCTTTCAAAATGTCAAAAAACAATCTTTTTTTTGCTTCTTCTAGGCGTTTGGGCTATGCTTCGGTAGGAAAACTAAGTTTTGAGCCCTATTTGGACTTAAAAATATATTGACTCCACGCCAGTCATAAATATCCCTTGCTTGTTATGTTAAGGAAGCAAAGCGTATGAGAATTAGGGTTTGTGACTTTCGGTCCCCTTGCCTCTAGTTACCATTTTGGCGTTGTGAGGTGGGGGTATATCAGATTCCTCATATTTTTAAGAGTTTTGCGTTCTTTAAAGTGTCATAGAGCTAAGGAGGCATGTGTCCTCGCAGATTTGATTATTCGGGTCTGATGGGTTAATGTTATTGTGCCATGTTGGTTTTGTTGGTTTCATTCTTTATGGAGTTGGAATCTTTTCTCAACATAGCATATATCTTGTCGTTTGATGACCTGCATTTCTAGGGAATCATACCGACATCCCCACTCCAAGTCCGCTCAATGCTCATAGCTTCCCATCTTTTTGGATGGGTGACTATAGGAGCTTTCATAAACCTTTATTGGTACTCAAGCTTGTGCAAGTGAAAGAGTGGCAGTATTGATGTTTTGGCCCAATTACAGTCTCTTTGTTGATGTCTTCGGAGTATTCTGTCTTACGAAAATTGATACCACTAAGAATATGCCTCCAAGAGATTTTACTGTAATTCTTAATTGTAGAAATTATTTTTGTGAGGTGCGCTTTCATACAACACCCCCCCCCCCCCCCCGCGCCCCCCTCCTACCCTAAAAATGTTTGAAAAGGTTTTTTTTTTCTGCCTATCCATATAACACAAAAAATGAAATCTCTTAACTTGTTTGGCAATTAATAAGTTGGCATGTCCCTTGAATCCCGCAATTGGAGGATGAGACAGCGAGACTCCATCTAGCTTTGATGGAAGATGAAGACATGAGAAGTAGGATGGACTGGATTCTAGCACTTACTTGAGGGACGGCACTTTTCTTCCATGAGGGGTACGAGGAGAGCGACGATCACAGAGGAACAGGTGTCGAACGCTTCTCGAGGTTGACCATCCCCTCCCCCCTCCCCTCTCCACGGGCTGTTTTCAACATCTATAATATCCCTTGTAAGAAACGCTGGCAAAGTCTCAACAATGCATATGAAGTGTGCTACATATGTAAAGTCGTCATATCTCAGCCTCCAGAATTCGGGACCCACCCGTCCATGAGATATCTTTTCCCCCAATCTCCTTCCATCCCTAGTGAGATGAGATGGGGGACCACGTGAAGTTTCCTTCACTCTATACGATTTTGTTGGATGGGGTGTGCTCCATATGGCGACTCTGCTAGAATGCCTTTTGCTCCTTAATCTCCCTATTGACAGCTATTATGGAGTTCTGGACCATACAGAGACTCTGCTTGAGTTGCTCTTAGTAAAGGTTAACTTTCAATCTACACCAATAATTTTCTTAAAATATTATAACCCTTTTTTAGAGGGTGTACTGAAGCAAACTTCTTACTTGCCACACATTTCTTTTTTTAGATCTTGAATCCAAAACAATGAACTTGTAATGGTTGGATGAATGAATAAAACTACATATGTTTTCTTAAACAATCTTTGTGTTTAGTTATGTGCTTGCCGGTCCCCGACTACATTGGAAGCTAGTCAGAACATTGTCATCATGCATTATAAAATGATCCTCAAATTTGAGGACGACATGAGCATATATTACATTCCAAGATCCGACCGGACAGTTCCTCAACGAAAGGCGTCTAGCCTGGCCGCCCACTGATCACTGAAGAAGCAAGTGGAAATGTGGAATATTAGGCATCCCTGACCGTGGACGGAACCGACGGATTCGCTGTCAAGAGCGACCCTTCTCCATTGTCCAGAGGCGATTTACCCCCTCGAGCCTCATCGGAATCCGTTGCAACTTGAGCGTGGCTGTCGCTGCATGTGGCTGTGGAGGTAGCGGCAGCCCCCCACTTCCTACAAGGGGTATATGCATATGCCCCCGTCCCCATCTCTCTGTCCAATGTCATCCCATCAGTTTTTTATACGCGCAAGTAGGCAAAGACGTGAGGATCATGTGGGAGTGTGTCCTTTCCCATCTGGCCACTTCCCTGCTATATAAACGCTTCACACTTACTTGGCCACAACCACAGCAGACAGATCCAATATACTACTACTAGCAGAGCCTTCATCCTGCAAAGCAGTGGAAGAACACTAGAGCAGAGCAGAGCAGATCTTTCTTCCTGCACAAGCACAACCACCCTCCTGTTGAGCCCTATCTAGCTCAGGATGGACAAGGTGAAGAGCAATGGCAGCAAGCTCAAGGGATCAGGAGGAGGAGGGCTGAGCAGGATGCTGAGGCAACACAAGGCCAGGCTCTACATCATCCGCCGATGCGTCGTCATGCTCCTCTCCTCTTGATCTGATTCTTCTCTCTAGCTTAGGCTTGACTCATTCTTTGGTGCGTGTATACATACTACATAGCATAGGACATAACATAGGGTAGTTTAGAAGGTCCCGATAGATGTTGCTGCAAGTTTTGGTGTGGTATGGTGCTCCTAAGTCCTAAGTCCTGCAATGGCAAGGTTGTACATGTACTCATGTGTCAGGTGTTGGAATGTCACTTTGCGTGTTTGTTCTATCAGCACAAGCGAATGATCTCAAGAAAATAAGAGGTTACCCCTGGCATTTTCTTCGGAAAAAAAAAGTTACCCCTGGCATTCAACTTTTTCTACACATCTCAGTAAATATTTCTGTGATGCCGACTGCTTTACTCGGAAAATTGGCAGCATTGACACGTGTTTTTTCAAGTACTTGCATTCTTGTGATTCCAATATTTTGGTAACTAAACTCATACCTACATTCATCTCATTTTATGTCCAATTTGCAGTGATAGAGAGCAATTGCCACATTACACATAAAATCTTCAAGGATTTTGATTATTTCGTACGGTATGCTTGATCACTCATGGCGCGATAAAAAGCGATCCACTGATTTTTCTTAGTTGATGTCGATGTCATGCATATATTTTATAATTCTTGTACATACAAATATTCTTGGATTTTAGACCGTATCAAATAGCACAAAAGCACAACTACAGGGGCCATAGTTTCATTTTATCGCAACTTTTAGGATTTGCAACAAGAAACCTCATATTTGAGGTAGTGATACACAATGACCCTTATCTCCAGCTAAGACAGCTAAAGCATGCAAATAGCAAAATTGACTCTCAGGGCCCACCCATCAGTTCGGACTTGGCAAACAACATAGCACAAAGGATGCTTAACCAGGTTTATTCAGACTCGCCCGCTCTCCCTAAGCTTATGTTGCCTCCACAATGGCGTTGACGACTACAACTTGGAAGTGAAGCGAGGCGATGATGGCTACACCGAGCTCCCACCCCATCCCTCACCAACTGCGATTGGGCCATCTGTGACGCCTGTTCACGCTCCCTCATTGTCAGCAACAAGGGCATGGAACTCTGCGGCGGTGACCGCAATGGCGATTGGGCCCTCCGGGACGCTCCCTCAATGCAGTGGACACGGCTCAACATGTCTCGAGCAGCAACTATGACAACCATGCCTCAATGTGTCTTCGACAGTGACTGGGACGACCACGACTTATATGTTGAAACGTTGCAGTGACTGCCACTAATTGGAGGTGACAACAGCGACCAGGCTCGGAGGTGGCGACTCAAAGTTTGTGGAGCTAATACATGAACAAAAAAAATATAATTTGGTTGGGCTTTGAATAGAGGATAAGAATAGGAAAAAAATATGTGTATCTGATCATCCCCGTTCCAATGCATTGCCATCGCCTTGAGGCCTGGCCAGCGACACCTCGACCCGGCATCAAGTTGTAGTCGCCTAAAGGGGAGGAGAGGGGCATGCCACCTCGAGTCCCCTCTATAACAGTTGCACACAGTCACCATCAAAGTCGGTGGCTGCCACGCTTTGCTACCAAGTTGTCATCGACAGTGTCGTCGTGTGTTGGTTCATAAGATAGAAAGTAGTGGTTCGGGTCACGGCCTCACGGGAGAGAGAAGTGATGTGTCGCGGTGCCTGCTTGGCAATTTTGCGTGGGCCTCGATGGTCGGTTTTGCTATTAACATATTTGCAATGTGAGGTGAGGGGCCTTAGATACTTCATACTTTAAGAGGTTTGTGTCTTCCGTCGTTGCCTAGTGGCGGTCGTGGTGGCGAGAGACGGTGGGGGAAGAGGGGAGGCGGGGCTACTGTTCATCTCCCTACTATCCTGAGAAGTGGCTTCTCTAGACTAAAAATAGGCAATTGAGGAAACTTTTAGGGGATAGAAAGTCAAAATTTAGAGAAAGTGATGGTTTGAGGGATCTGCTAGATAGCACTTAATCCCTCAAAACTAAAATTTCTCCCTCTAATATAACTTTTGAGGGATCTACTAGAGATGCCCTAACATTCATCCACCCTCCATTTATCTCCAGGTTTTGTACCGTCATATGGTGAGAATGTGGTTTAATATTATTCTCATATATTTAAATTTCATTTTCAACAATTTCAATGCTATAAATTTTCACTACCAAGGTTTCCAAAAAAAAAAAACTTCTTTGTTGTGGTTATCTGCTTGCCGGTCCCCGACTACTGCTACTCCAGTGGAAGCTAGTCAGAGCATTGTCATCATGCATTATAAAACGATCCTCCAATTTGAGGACGACATGAGCATATCATATACTCCGACCGGACAGTTGCTCAACGAAAGGCGCCTAGCCTGGCCACCCACTCCCATGATCCACTCCCAAACGAGAAAGAAGCTAACGGAAATGGGGAATTAGGCATCCCTAATCGTGGGTGCAACCGATGGATTAGGTGTCAAGAGCGACCCTTTTTGGCTGTCCACAAGGCGATTTGCCCCCTGGAGCGTCATCGGAACCCGCTGCAACTTGGGCGAGGCTGCCGCTGCAGCATGTGCCCGTGGAGGTATGGAAGCAGCTCCCTGACGTACGTTACACGCCGTTGGGGACACTAGCATGTGGGGCTGATTCACAGCGAGCCCACCTGTCAATCGCCGAACGGCACCCTGCCGCACGGCAGAGGATCCGCGTCCTGGAGGTAGAGGCGGCTCCTCGATTCCTACAAGGGGCATCCCCATCTCCCTGCCCAATGTCTCATCAGGTTTTTTATACTTGCAAGTGGAGAGATGATGTGGGAGTGTGGTCTCTCTCTCCCGTTCGGCCATTTCCCTGCTATATAAGCGCTTGACACTCGCTTGACTTGGCCACAGATCACAGATCCATCCATTACATCCAGTACTAGCAGTGCAAGAACAGAGAGCCTTCCTGCTCACCTAGCTCAACCAGCCTCCTCCTCCTCTTCAGCAGCGATCGAGCAAGCAAGCTCGAGATGGAGCACAAGGTGAAGAGCCATGGCAGCAAGCACCGGGGAGGATCAGGATCAGGGTCAGGAGGGCTGAGCAGGATGCTGAGGGAGCACAAGGCCAGGCTCTACATCATCCGCCGATGCGTCGTCATGCTCCTCTGCTCTTGATCCCATTCCTCTTCTTCCTAGCTTAGGCTTGACAAATTCTTTGGTGCGTGAGTACATACTAGTACATGACATAGGGTAGTTCAGAGGTTCAGATAGATGTTGCCGACGGTTGGTTCAGATGGAAGTTTCTGTGTGGTATGGTGCTCCTAAGTCCTGCAATGGCAAGGTTGTACATGTGCTGACGTGCCAGGTGTTGGAATATTACTACTTGTGTATTTGCTCTATCACAACAAGTGAATGATCTCAAGAAAAGAAGGTTGCCCCTGGCATTTCGTTTTATCTACATATGCCGATGAAGCGTGAATATGAGTCTCTGACTACCAATCTAATTGCTTAATTTGGGGCATCTTGCTCTTGCTTCATTCGATTTGATCAGTTATCTGAGTGGTTTCGCACACAAGGCCATCTCAAGGGTGTGCATTTTTTAAATTTGCACACTGAAATATCCCGGTGAGACCTAGAGGTGTGTATGTGTCTCTGTCAAAATTTCAAATGGCTATGTGCGCACAACCAAATAAAAGTCTACATGTAGTACCAATTGTGACTCCTGAATTACATCAGTAATCTTTACTCAGAAAATTGGCAGCATTATCACGAGTGTTTTGGGGGGAAATTTTGTACTTGCATTATTTTTCGTGCAATATTTTGGAAACTATCCTCGTACCTAGAAATTTAACCAATCAGTTTTGCAAACTGCACTTGCATTCTTGTTAATGATACATAGCGATTGCACACAAAATAATGATCCTTGCTCCTGGAACTAATGCTTTCTGGCAGACCTTGGTAAGTCAGTTTGCCTAAGATATATCCAGCTATAATAAAATCCTCATGCCACATAAGTGTTTCCTATACCCAGGAGCACTGGACCACAAAACTGAGAAGCTTCAGGGAAGTTGCCTACCTGCAAGCATTGTTGCTGCAAATGATCTGTCTCTGGGTCTTGATTTTTCAGGCAAAAGAGAGATCCCGAAGATCTCATCAGGCACCAATATGCGACAACAATCTTCGGCATTGATCACACAGACTGTATTATTGGACGACCAAGCAGGCTGACAATTGAAAACTTACCAACCAAACATGCTGCTCTGTTCATTGAAGTCTGCAAGTAGAGGTTAGGATATCATGCCCAAACAATCTTCTAAGAAATTATTTGGTTCAATGCTGCTCCTGGAAATGGCTACATGCCATCCATGCTACGATCTTCGATCGCCTTCCTTGCCAAGAATTTATTTTTGTTGCTGCAACCACTGTTCAGAAACCCCTCTTGCATTTCTTTGATGCCTGAACCTGAAAAAAAGCTGTGCAGTGTACTCTGTTCTTAAGCTCAGAAGCTACTTTAATTTAGTCCCAAATTGCCTCGGTTCCAAACACGCTGCTCTTTTGTTTAGTCGAGAGGTCGGTGAACCATGTGTCTAACCTGCCATTGTTGCCGTTAAACGCTCATGGATCAGACGTCTCCCAGACTGACATGCGTCGTTGTTCAACATCCGACAACGACACTTTCTTTTTCAGTTTACTTTTCACCATTTCATTTCTCTTTCAAGTAGAATTGCTCTGAAAAAACTCTGAATTTCTAGCACAAAGTTCAGCTTAAACTAGCCAGGTCATGACAGGCGATCTTCACCGACGTGGCTATTCACGGAAGCCTTGTTATATGATTCCTTCATATGCCCCTCCCTGGTCACCTTGGGCACATGACATCTCCATGCTCTCCGATAGCCACATCAAGGCCACCACCATTGCTCCTCACCTCCCGCCTCCTTTCTCTCACATGAACATTTGATGACTCAATAACCACAATGTGTCAAAAGAAAGAAAGAAAGAAGAAGAAAGAAAAGTCTGACTTTTACATGTGATGTGTAGAACAGAGGTAAAACAATTGTAGGAAAAAAACATCCCATTTCAATGAAATTGCAATACATTAGGGCAGCTTAAAGATGAATTGATACCACAAAACGAGCTCATTAGGACAGCTAGTAAGCTAACACACTAGCATATACTACTTACTTGACAAGACAAGAAACGCTGCCATCATTGAAGTTAACTACCCAATTACCCATATTTGCATCCTTCTAAAGAGTAAAGAGTACTGAAGACAAGGACAGCAAGTTGATTTGTAGTACAACTCCTAAGACTGAATAACCAAGTTGATGTTTTCGCATCCAAATTCCATGTTCAGTAATAATGGACCTGATATTGTTTACTTCTAAATTATTATCCTTAAAAATAAAAAGGGGCACTCTCATTTCTAATTTCTCCTTCGAGAGTATATAATCACAAGCATAATTTGGACACCGACATATGCTCCACAAGCTAGCACATATCTAATAGGCACTACTACAATGAGAAAATAGGAACTAGATTAAGCTAACATGCCAAGCAAGCTACTCCATAGCAAGAAGGTTTGTCTACTACTGAAGATCCGCTCGTTATGAAGGCACCAACCTCAATTTTTATGTCATGCGTGCAGAGTTTGTAACTCAGAGTACAATGGCACATATGGCAGATATCGCGGATTGTCGTCTCCTCCAAGATCACAGATCTCTTGAATTTTGTGATGATCCATATCATAAGAGACCAATGTATTATCCCACCCCACAGTTAAGAAGATGATGTTACAGTCTGGATGCATTGCAACCCACTGAAAACCCTGTATAAGATCAATCTCTCTCTCTCCAAATATATATGAAGCGTCGGTGCTATGCTTCAATATCCATTCTTGACTGAGGTAGTTCTCAAGAACATAAACCACCAGTTCAACCATACGTTCATCAGTTTCCAGAAAACTGACAAAATGCAAAGAACCCTGAGATTTCTGAATGAGATCAACAGTGCAAAGTTCAGGGATAGGTATCTTCCTCCATGTTTTCCCCTCGGTGTCCACCACGGCTATATCATCATCCATGGTGAGAAAATGCAGACAGCCATTAAGAAACACATCTCCCGAGTGATGACCAACAAGGGAAACAAATGCTTCATCATCTTCTGTATCAATCCATCCGTTCTCCTTGTGAACCCATTCCCCTGTTTCAGAGGAATACACCTCCATTCCGGGCTGGCTGATGTCGTGATCCTCGGAGAACTCAAACACATGGAAGTGATCCGACACGGCTGGGTCAAAACCCAGACGTGCCATGCACTCGGTGCCGGCATTGATCGAGTCAGGCAACCGGACCCACTCCTCCGTGGCTGGATTGCACACGACGTAATGGAAGTCGTCCTGGCCTTCCCAGCAGCGGCAGAGGAGGAGGCCGTTGCAGCAGGACAGCAGGAAGATGCTCTGGTGCTGCGGCAGGAAATCAAAGAGAGGAGAGACCAGAGGGCGGCCTGTCCCGGTGACGTTGGTGAAACTGGGAGCTGGCGCCGGCTCGCTGCGGGGCATGTAGAAGAAACCCTCGAGGGTCTGCGGCAGCTGCCTTTGGTTGTGCGGGTGCGAGATGATGCCCCGCCAGGTCCTGGAGACGCACATGCAGCGGCGGAGCGACTTGACGGGGAGACGGGAGAGGATTTCGACGAGGAGGTCGTCGGTCAGGCTAGCCACCGTCCGCATCTCGAGCAGAAGAACGACACCTGAGGCACGCGGATTCAATGGAGAAATGGTCAAGAGATGCAGGAAGAAGATGAAGGAAGGTAGGGATGGTGGATTATGTCTGCTTCACTCTGCGTACCTGATACGAGGAGGAAGCGTCGGCGGTGACTTTCCGCCGTGGCAGATCGGTACGGCACGGCGGCGGCGACCTTCCGACGCGGCAGCTAGTCAAGATACGCCGGCGGTGCCGTGCCGCGGACGAGATGAAGTGGGAACGGCGATCTGCCAGCAGGATCTGCCGCGCCGGCGACGGAGATAGCGAGCGGTGGCCGGTGGCAGCGCCGCCGACCTAGCAACCTCTGCCGACGGAGGAATGGGATTCTGGGGTTAGGATTCAAGCGCCCAGATGGTGGGCTGATTCTGGGGTTACCCACCCACTTGCAGACCTATAGCATTTAGGCCTAAAAACTCCGTCTCGGCCCAAGCAAACTGATACGAGTATATGCTTATTTATTTCACCCCTGAAAAATAAAAATTAGTTTATAGAAAATGTTCTTGATGAAAATTAGTATGTTTTTTTTATTTCACCCCTAAAAAAATAAAGAAACAGATAGAAAAATAAAAATTCCTAATAGTTTTGAAACTCTCAAACATATCCTATATACATTCATCCCCACTAGTGACTATCTTAAGTGCGGCTTGCCGCACCCGGCAGCGGTGTTGCCCGGTATAGTCATATCCAATCCAGTAATACAGTCATTGAAGCATTGCAAATATAAACAAATAGTAATTGTGTTTATTAATAGGGATATCTTTACAGTTTCTAAGCTCCCAAGAAATGGAGCTCCCTGGTGAATTGGGGATGTGGGACAATGATGTCATTCACTAAAAGGGGTTTATTTACTGCCTTAAGCCCAAGCTTTGTTTACACATGTCCTGTTCTCCCGCGTCGGGGTTCAGGTGGGCACATGCACCCCACGGTCAGCGCTAGGAGGTTGTGGGTTTGCAGCGGCCAAACTCTAGATAGGACAAATACTAAATCAACCGGCTAGAGACGTGACACTTTATATTATGCGTGCATCTGTTTTATCTTTTCTGAGAAGTTGAACGAGATATCCATGTATCTATCTCATATCTCTCTTCGTATACCAAATCACTTCTAAAATAACACAGACATGACTTGTCAAATGTTTCTATTTGTCTGCACTTCTAAAATCCACCAACATTTTTTAATTCATGAATATTTCTAAAGTTCATGAACATCTTTTTATATTTGCATTTTTTTAAAATTCGTGAACATAGTTTATAATTCATGAGTATTTATAATATTTATGTTTTTTAATATGGTTTTTTAACGCGCAAAATTTTCTAAAATACATTTAAACAAAATTTTAAACACTTTTTATTTAACAAAAAATTCAAATAAAAATAAGAGAGCCGGTTTTGTCTAAGCTAGCAATAGTGAGCAGAAAAAAAAAGCTAAGCGAGCAGAGAAGAAGCCGAACTGAGTGAGCAAGAGTTTCATTGGCCGGCCCATATGAGTGTTATGGCAGCAAATTCCATGGTCTCAACGTGGAATAAGAGCTCTCAGGGGGATCGCACAAGCACCACTAGCTGACACTGACGATGAAATGTGAAAAACATCACAACCACGCATTAATCAACTCCACTCTCCTCTTAAAATAGATACAATATTAAACAATAGCCGAACAAAGTATGGTCAAAACATAATTAGGATCCTAGCCAACATAGATAGAATCAAAATGACAAAATCAACTGCAATGACATGCTAAGGAAAAAGAGAGTTAATACCATGAGCAGAGAACGGCGCGGCGAAGCGCGCGGCAACCTCTAGTAATATATCAAGTTTAACATTCAGTACATAGCAACTGGTCCAGGAAATAACAAAATGCTTCAGTCCAAAACTGGTTTTGAAAGGATTCCACACAATCGTATAGCACTGATAACCAAAACTGCTCAACTTTGAGTTGCCTTTGGCATTTCTTGCGCTTCGCCGAGTTGGCATCATCTATTGTAATTATGCCCATGGTCAGTAGATAGGCTAAAGAGAACATGTTGATTCAATAGCATTTTTGGCAAGCTGAGTTGGTTCTTCATGAAATTCATGTTGAGTTGGCAATATGCTTTTGTTGTGGGGTCGGAGATCGGTTTTCATGGATGCCATTACTGTGGTGTCATCGTCAGCAGCAAGTTTGAATGCTTGTGATTATCAACTTTGGGAAGGAGAAATTGGCAATGATATTGCCCTTATTTATTTCTAAGGATAATAGTTTAGACTTTTGGGTCCATTATTACTGAGAGATGCAATTTGAGTCCAAGATAACTTGGTTTGGTCCGGTTTGTAGGTTTTCTGGCAGTGCTTGGTGAGGCTACTGAGACACAGGCAACCATTGTGCCCATAAGCAATTGGAACCTTTGATGATGCCGAGCCACCAATTAAAATGGCACCGAAGAAACGCAAAATCGAGGAGAAGCGCTTCTGGCCTATTACCCCGGAGGCGACTACCACCGGAGTGCTGATCAGTGGAAGGTGTTCTTGTTTCTACCTGGTGATGTGTTACTCACACTGATGGACGAGTCGATGTATTGTGATGTTCCGTCTTTTTTCTTCTGTTTCTAAAGTTCTTTCGTGTGCCCATTTAAGGGTTGTATGAGCTGAATGATACTCTGTGGTTTGTGGTTTGGTTATTAATGGAAGATGCAATTTGCTAAAAAAAGAAGAAGATGCAATTTGGATGCCAAAGCACCAACTTGGTTGATTTAGCAAGATTCTGGTTGTCTTTCTTTTGAGCTAAATGGTTTTCAATTTGGGAAAGACATGATACAGTATATTTTACTCAAGTTGTGAAAAACTCTGCGTTTATACTAAAACATGGTGGGGTCAGAGTTACCAGAAATAGTACATGCGTCCTGTGATCGGATGATTTGCCAGGGAAAACCATGGGAGAGGCTAGAGGCAGGTATTGAGGAAAGTGATTTTGTTCATTAGGAGGTGGAGACCCTTGTCCATGGAATAGATGATACCTAAGATGGAAGAGTTGGATTCAAGGTGGCAACCAGTAACTCGATTGGATGCCTTATGTATCTTGTGTGGATCAATCCAGATAAGACGATAAGATCGAAGATCCTCTAATGGCAGTTTGGGGAAATGAAACTTGGGTCTCGTGGCGGTTGTCAATTTTTGCAGGTAAATGGATTTAAAGTGTGTCTGAATGCTTGGAGTCTCTTCTTTTATGTTGTACAATACTTGTACTAGAATTTGGTTTACTGCCATTGCAAATTTAGGCCAGGGCAACGTCTAAAGTTTTCTCTTGAAAGAAATCTTACTTCAAGTGATCTATGCGTCAGCGATAGAAACTGCATGGATTCTAATCAGGATTGGAGGGTGTGCAGCATCCATCCTACTAGCAGTAAGGTGCTATGAGTTTTCATAGTGCGAGATAAAAGACAAGGAGACGGGATGAGTGGCGGCGGCAGGGAGCGGAGACTCGAGGAGTGGCTGCGCGCGATGAGATGCAATTGGGCTAAGTTTTCACCGCAGTAACGATTTTACATCACGCAGCCCCGCAAGCAACCTACCGCCTGGTCTACGGCCCCCACAGGTGAACGAGCCCACCTGTCATCCTGTCCTAGCCCAAGGCGCTCGTGCAAAAGGAATGGACGGTCCACCAGCGGACACAGAGGTAAAAACATGCATAGTAATTTCATCGGGTGGCGGAACATCACTGCGCAAGCGCAATGCCATCCTATGGCCCGGTAGCCCACCTCCTTTTACTAGTTAGATGTGTTGGTCACTTTGTAGCAGCATGAGACACTAATTACTTATATGTAAAGTTTAGATGTAATTTTTATAATTTTTGATGTTCATTGTACACCAATAATAAATATGATAATTTTATATTTTACATAAGATGGTGTTCCTCTAAATTTAGTGTAAAATCTTGCTTGGTTTACTAGCTAGCTTACAAGGCTGGCACGACTGAGCTCCTGAGTTCGAACTTTGAATCCCCCTTTTCTTTCTTATTATTTTTCTTTATTGTTCACACGGTATCATTGTTATAAAAGCCGCTGTATCTGCCATTTACACATACTGGTGTGTTTGACGTAGTGGTTAACATGTATGTCTTGTGCATGCGAGGCACATTTATTTTTCTTTTTATTTACTATTTCATTCATCCGCTCGCCTGAGCTGATATGCGGGACCGCATTAAAATTTAATCCGAGGGGGCTGGCTGTAAAAAATGTGGGACCATATTAAAAATAAACCTGAGGGAGTTGGTTGTAAAAAATGCCCCCACACTTACATGCGGGCCACCTCCATGCGGGCGTGCCATGTGGTCAGGGCGGTACACCCGGATACTGTAAAAGGCACCGTATTTGCACGGCCGGACAAGTTCGAGCACCACATTCATGTATTTTACAACTTTAGGCACCAAAGTGACCGTGCAGGACAAGTTTAGGCACCCACAGTGTATTTAACTCTTTTTTACTCACTTTACGGCGGTGATTAGGTGGGATAAAGTGATTGAAAGAATAAGGATGGAGGGCCCACACTTCTTGAAAATCAGGTGGGGGTGAAGATTAGTTAGTTAAGAAATCCCGTGAACCCCCCATATTACCCCGTTGCTTTAGCATTTTCGGCGTACGAGTACCCGGATCTCCCGACCGCGCAACCAGCAACTCCTCCGAATCAGCACCCCGAGCTACCCATCGCCAAGCGGCAGCAGCCGGATCGACTACATGCACGCAAGGAGCAGCAAGGAACACGGCCATGTGCACATGCGTACGTGCATGGCAAAACTCACCAAGACGCCCATGCGTACGCGCATTGGATCGAGCCTTGGACTTCAGCCAGGGTCCTTCTGCAACGATCGAAAGGCAATTCACGCCATGCGGGTCTCTGCAATCTGTGGGTGGGAACAATCATCATGGCGATCTGATCTGGCCGACGACCACATCACCTAGCCGCACGCCAACATCTTCATCGAGCAGGCTCGCGGTGCCGGACACCGGGAGGGCCAGTAGGTTTTCGACTTCAAGGCACACACACGGACACGATCTTCAGCAAGCCGACTCCATCGACCTCATGTGCCCCGGCATGCCGTCTACATCAAGCGGTATGAATTACACCGAGCAAGCTGCACAACATCAAGCGACTACATCGATCATCGATTTTTTTTAAATATAATCTTTTTTATAACAAATTTTAAATAATATGTGACCTAATTCGTAATTTGCAATTATATGACTCCGTCGGTCTTCTGTAGACGAAGAGTTGCTTCGGCCGAAGAGCCCTTTTCGGATTTCTATGGGCCGAAGACTAGATGACCTGGGCCGAAAAGCTATCTTCGCTGTGCAATGGGCCGAAGAGGTGCTCTTCGTATCGAGATGACCGAAGAGTTCTTCGGAATATCCGGGAGCAACTAGTTAACGAGCGCTCCTTCGGAGCGCTCGTAACGAGCGGTTCGGGAGCGCTCCGCGCATGACAAGTGTCGCGCGCGGAGTGCTCCCGCAAAGGAAAATCAGTTGCGCAGTTGGTTCCGGTTTTCCCTTTCCGGTTTGTGGTTTGGTGTGTTTTGCAGTTTGACCCTCGAACTACTTGAATTTTTTGTTTTCCCTTTCCATGTGGAAACACAAAAAAATACCGGTTCGCACGATTGGTTCCCTTTTTCCCTTTCTCGTTTCCCTTTTTGTTCCCATTATATTTCCGGGTAATGGAGATTTATGGGGTAGTTACAGGCGGGGCTACCGACACTATCAAATGTCACCTTTCAAGTAAAGAAAAAAACAACTTTTTAATGAAAAAAAGCAGTCTGCAGAATCACTCAATCACGTTGTACGTCGTCGTGTGACATTTGATAATCATTTAATTTTCATAAACATCTTGAAGGGGGGGCATAGGTCGAAGTGTGTGTTGGTCGTGCGGCGCGTTGGTCGTGCGATGTGTGACACGGCGCCTCCGGCGCGAGGGAACCTCCGGCTCGCCTTCGGCTCTTTTAATTTTCATAAACATCTTGAAGGGGGGGGGCATAGGTCGAAGTGTGTGTTGGTCGTGCGGCGTGTGACACGGCGCCTCCGGCGCGAGGGAACCTCCGGCTCGCCTTCGGCTCGTTTAATTTTCATAAGCATCTTGAAGGGGGGGCATAGGTCGAAGTGTGTGTTGGTTGAAGTGTGTGTTGGTTGTGCGGCGCGTTGGTCGTGCGGCGTGTGACACGGCGCCTCCGGCGCGAGGGAACCTCCGGCTCGCCTTCGGCTCGTTTAATTTTCATAAACATCTTGAAGGGGGGGCATAGGTCGAAGTGTGTGTTGGTCGTGCGGCGCGTTGGTCGTGCGGCGCGTTGGTCGTGCGGCGTGTGACACAGCGCCTCCGGCGCGAGGGAACCTCCGGCTCGCCTTCGGCTCGTTTAATTTTCATAAACATCTTGAAGGGGGGGGGCATAGGTCGAAGTGTGTGTTGGTTGTGCGGCGCGTTGGTCGTGCGGCATGTGACACGGTGCCTCCGGCGCAAGGGAACCTCCGGCTCGCCTTCGGCTCGTTTAATTTTCATAAACATCTTGAAGGGCATAGGTCGAAGTGTGTGTAGGTCGAAGTGTGGCACGGCGCCTCCGGCGCAAGGGAACCTGCTTGTTTAATTTTTATATAGTAGGTTGTGCTGAAGGCACAAGTTTGAAGCATGTGTTTGAAGCATGTGCTGAAGTTTGTGCTGAACGTTGTGCTGAAGGCACGGGTTTGAAGTAATTGCAGTCACGTCTATTTACGAGCTAGGTTTGTGCGTGCATTCACATATGTGTATACTACGAAGGCATTGGTATGTTGCCTGCGGAGGCATAGGTTTGAAGCATGTGAAGTCACGTGTGTGTAGGAGCTAGCTACGGTTGAGGCGTTCTTGGTATGTGTGTGTGTGGATATTGCCCGGAAGCATGGTGACCAGGGTTTGGTGGCACAAAGGCCATTTAAGCTCTGGAGCCACGGGAGGGTGGTCTCCAGAGTCACGCGTAAGGCTATGAGTGTGTGTGTATATTGCCCGGAGACATGGCGACCCAGGGTTTGGTGGCACAAAGGCCATTTCATCTCTAGAGCCACGGGAGGGTGGTCTCCAGCTCTGGAGGCACGGGAGGGTGGTTTTCAGAGTCATGCGTAATGGTATGTGTGTGTGTGGATATTGCCCGGAGGCATGGTGACCCAGGGTTTGGTGGCACAAAGGCCTTGTCTTCTCTGGAGCCACGGGAGGGTGATCTCCAGCTCTGGAGGCACGAGAGGGTGGTTTTCAGAGTCACGCGTAATGGTATGTGTGTGTGTGGATATTGCCCGGAGGCATGGTGACCCAGGGTTTGGTGGCACAAAGGCCTTGTCTTCTCTGGAGCCACGGGAGGGTGGTCTCCAGCTCTGGAGGCACTGGAGGGTGGTTTCCAGAGTCACGCGTAATGGTATGTGTGTGTGTGGATATTGCCCGGGTGCATGGTGACCCAGGGTTTGGTGGCACAAAGGCCTTGTCACCTCTGGATGCACGGGAGGGTGGTCCCCAGAGTCATGCGTAATGGTTTGTTTTGGGAGTCAGTGTTGTCATATAAATAAGAAGAGGCATTGTTGTTTATAGTTTACTAGCATTCTCTGGTGATGTAAGAGGCATTGTTGTCGAAATACTTCTCTTTTCAACATGAACACGCAATTTCTAACTACATTACATAGAAATGTGAGTTATTGATAATTTTTTTTGTCACGTCTAGATAGAATTAGCCTCACGGGCTAAATCAAAAGTTTTAGTCTTCATTTTTGCTCAAGATCTTGCTAATCTCGTCACCCATTTCACTTGCTTTGACTTGATTCATCTTGCTACTTAAGAGAATGTACATTGCCTCTGCCCTCCAATCTTCGACCTCATCCTGTGAAATTTTGCCAAGAAGAGAAGTATATTATTAGAGTTTGTGCATATAAGTTGTTTATAAGTGAATCTATATAAACTTACTGTCAAATCTTCTAGGTCTTGGAAAAACTTTTTACCATTGTAGATGAATGCAAGTTTTAAAACAGCAAATGTTGATTCTCCCTTTTCTACCACTGGAACATCTTGTACGGTATGAATCTGCCATCTTGTACGCATGGGAGTCATTGTTTGTCGTAGTATGGTGTTGAAGACTTCTTTAAACCTAGGTACCTGGGAATATTGCATTTTGTAATTAATTATTTTTATATTGCAACTTGTAAAACTGAAAAAATTGTTATGTATAAATGCTTACGATTGCCAACTTATGAACATGATATTCCTCAAATTGTCTTTCTCTTTCTTCTGCAGCATCTTCATTTTCCTGAAGAACTCGATTTGCTTCATTTTCCTCCAATTCATCTACGTCTATCTTTTCTTTCTCAAATTCCTCTGCAGTCGTTTCTCGAGGATCAATAATGTGAACTATGTTTTTGTATTTGTCCAGCACATATAGTACATAGCGGTCATCCTTCTCCATTGGAATGAATATCTGCATACAAAATACTTGTTGCTTAGATGACAGTTTAATATAAAGTAATTTAATAGAATGCATATTTTGAGATTTTGTCATGGAGGAAAGGGTTGTTACCATGTTTGCTGTTGAGAGCTTTTTCTGTTGATTTTTCTTGAGATACATGGGAACCAGTCGATTCTTTCTTTTTAGCAATTCAGTCTTAAATTTTTTAATACCAGTTTTTTGATGCTTTAAATATGCTGCAAACAATAATTATGATGAAAAAAACTATTAGAAAAAAAGCGGTGTAACAACATAAAAAGAGTAGTTATTGCAATATAGACAAGATTTTGCTTTTTAAAATTTTATCTCTGCAAAGTTTGGGCCTAATATTACTCTGTCACTCTATTTTGAATCTTGTCTGCTTTCCCAGATTTCTGCTGTCATCGAGGACCCTCTTTTCCATATGATGTGGTATGTTCGTTTGTGCCGGTCTTGGACCAAATACTGCCTTCAGTTGGGCTCCAGTTAGTTGCGTGCTTTCACTGTCCCTGCGGATGCGTCTAAATATAGTTTTGCTGCGACAGGGAGATTAAATAATTTTGGAGGTGACGGTCAGTGAGAAACAGATTTTTACATTATTTTTGGCCTCTGTGCAACTATTTTGAGGTGCAATAGAAAACAACTCACTTTTTGTATTCCTCCTGCCAGCTGCCGCTCATGACTAGATGGAAGAGGTTGGACGCCTCCGTTGTGTGTTGGAAGCAATGAGAATGTTTTGGGTATAGTCTGGTGCTTTGTCTTTTGTCCCTTTTAGTTTCATCTGTTTCTGTCAGCGGAAGCAGGTATGTGATATGTAAGCTCTTCTGATACGAAAGACATTGATGAACCGTGGGATGGGTTGGTTATTACAAAAAAAAGATAAGTAGAAATGATTTTCTTACCTTTGTTGGTGGAAAAGAACTTTGAAGTTTCTGGTTTGAATTTTTTGATTCTTCCAGGTAGTTCCTCGCACTTTACTTGGTTTGTTTCACCAAATATGGCTGTAAAAAGGAACTCTGGTTTCTACTCGGCATCAACGTTGCTTTGCTGCATGGAGGTCATTGGATTTTTTTTCATGAGATAATTGAAGTATTCAAGTAGTGTTGCTTGTAAAAATTAAAATTGATGCTCTCGAACTATTCACTTACATCGAAATCCTCTTCTTCGTTTATGAGATCAATGCCATTCCAGTATTTTGCAAATTGAAGCATGAAGTGTCCGCATTGGGTACCCTGCTGTTTTGACACGTAAACTCTGTTAGGTGTTTCTGCTATCCTCGACCAGTTCGGTTCGCCGTTGGCTCGTAGCTCCGCTTCGCCGTAATGCTTCTTCATGAGTGCGTGCATCCTTTTAATCTGTGATTACGGTTTGGTGTTATTGTTGGTGACGGTGTCCTGGACTAGGGGGTACTCACCACGTCGTCTCCCGATCTATTAGATTGGGCCGAGGACCCCCGTGGCCGTATACTCATGGGCCAGTTTGGACGGCTACCGCATACAAGGAAGATTCCACAAGACTTGGCGATCAAGACAAGGACTTCTCCCCACCGGCGTATTCGGCTAGGACTCTTGTTATTCTAGGCCTCCGGTGCATTATATAAACCGAGGCCAGGCTAGTCGATAGATATACAATATATACAACAATCATACCATAGGCTAGCTTCTAGGGTTTTAGCTTCCTTGATCTCGTGGTAGATCTACTCTTGTACTACCCATATCATCAATATTAATCAAGCAGGACGTAGGGTTTTACCTCCATCAAGAGGGCCCGAACCTGGGTAAAACATCGTGTTCCCTGCCTCCTGTTACCATCCGGCCTAGACGCACAGTTCGGGACCCACTACCCGAGATCCGCCAGTTTTGACACCAACATTGGTGCTTTCATTGAGAGTTCCGCTGTGTGATCGACAAAAGGATCGATGGCTCGCCTTCAGATCAACTACGACTTCGGCATCTTCGTCACCAGCTCGACTGGTCACCTTGGTTCAACCAAGAATTGCGCCCCGTGTTCGGATCACCATGTCCGGACGAGGGCCTTCATCAAACATCAACTCCGATCTCTATCAAGATCATGGAGGAATCATCTATGGAGCTCGGGGGCTCAACGTCAACCTCTCAAGCGACCATGCTGTTTTTCCGGACAGCGAACTCGTATCTGCCACCACCACCTCCTCGAGTATCGCTTTGACGATCGCTTTGGTGGAATTGTCCGGAATTGAGTCTACAACAACCCTGGAAAATTTCGTCGAGTTCCGATGGAGGAATCTCTGGCAATCCACGATATACCGGAGCCTTGTCAAATCTGAACGGGAATTTGGATGAGTTTAGGGCATGGTGTCCAGCTTCTAGCTCGGACGTCCTTAAGAAGATCCAACCGTTGATCGGCTGCGGAATTCCTATATCTACCACCTCTCAAAATTTCGGCTCGATCCGACCGTCCAAACTCCGGGAACCTTCCGATTAGTGCATCACTTTTCGGATCTGTTTTCTGCGCGAAAACGAATCCGACCCGAGTTCATCTTTTTTATGAACATGATTTCGGACATCCCTTTTGAAGGAAGTTTTGTATGGGGTATTGTGTTTTGTTCCCGAACACATCCCACTAACTGTAAGATCTTTTGAACATGACCTTTAACATCATGCTGGTGTCAAACCAGTCCGGCAATATTACTCCACGGCTGCCGACCTGCGCTAGACACGGCGTCACTTTGTTGAGCCGAGCTCAACTTCTTCGGATCATCATCTCGGCAAGCCGAACAAGAGCCCGGCATCGCGAAGGATAAATCATCACCAACATCGCCGCCCCACGGATTACACGGAGCGGGCATACCGGCATCGCCGCACGGTTGCTTCATCAAGCCGGCATCGACCACGTCACGACCTGCATCGACAGGGCCGCACTATTGCTTCTTCAAGCTGGTGTCCATCACGCCGACCTACTTCGACTCATCGGCTGACATCGAGGCTTCGACATCTCGGCTGGACCGGGGGCTTCGCCATCTCTTCATCAACCTACTCTGGACACTTCGGCGTCACTAGCCGACCAGCTCCGTCACGTTAGCTGGGCCGAGGGCTTTGCCTCGGCGAGTCAACCTTTACCAGCATTGCCATGCCGTTGTTTTATCGCCCATCAGGCAATGGGTGTGCGGAGCGGGTCCCAATTTTAAGAAAATCACCTTACTTCGGATTGCTACAACAAATAAACCAGGTGCTATTAATCCCAATATTTTTTGCTTGTTTGGGTTCATTTTTCCCAAGGAATTATTACTCTGGTTTGTCCATCATATGTACACAGGTCTATCAAATGGTGGCCGCATTAACGACAGTCGCATGGTGGTTCGGTCAGTTTCCGTACATAGTCCGGCGAACACCGCATCCGGAGCTCGGACCGACCTGTGAATTCAGGCTTTGCCACGCCTTTACCGCGTCACGCTGACGCCCTGCATCGACATTGACTTCGGCGCCAGGCCATATTTCTTTTATTACTCACTTTGCATAAATTATTTATTATGCAACGATTTTTTTAATTATCATTATTACTATTATCTCCGGTTTGCACTATTTTTCGTGCACAGGAAAATGATCCGGGGACTTCGGCGTCACTCTGCCGGTCTGCATTGATCGTGCTATGTCACCACTTCGGCGTGTCAAGCTCTCCGCTCCGCCACCTCGGGACCGGCTTGAGGGATGGAACCTTGCCCCGCATCAAGCTCGGACCGCGTCATCAATACCGAACACATTAACCAGCTAAGTCGCTTTCATGCTCAAAGCTTTAATTTCTAACTTGCGTTCGGTTTGACCAAGCATTATACTTCTTTGGAAAAAAGTTGCTTGTAAAAAATTTCCTTGTCCAAACTTTGTTTGTGACACACAAATTCAAGGACCCAATTCACTTGGGGGCTTCATTTATGAAGCTTTTCCTCTTGCATATGATTATACTTGTACGGCTTCGTTCCTTGTTCGTGTATTATGCCACAATATGCACCATATTGACTTAAGAGATTTGCAAGCTGGGTTGCCTCGCTCCTGTGTTTACCCCTACGTTCCCGATTGTTCGGCTAGGGAGTAAAGGGAGCACCTCTGCGATTGTCACGATCGGGTCAATTGAGCCGGACCTCAGACTGGGTGAAGCCGAAAGCTAGCGCTCTTATAGTTTTCAATGATGGTCGGCACACAACGGAACTCATGAGTACAAAAAAATCTATTGCACAAGTCTCATAATAACAATGAGCACCGAAGAAAGGTATCGGTGGGGGTACTATTTTCTTCGAAGATGCTTCTTATACTTCACGGTAATATAGCATAAGTTCCCTGAGCGCGCTTTGTCTGTTACAACCTTATGGCCTGATTGCCTGGTTATTGGAAACACCGTCGATATTCTCGACCAATGGAGTACATAACACTTTTCGGTCCTTGACCGAAGAGGGAGAAGCTAACGGTCGGTTAAGACGCGTTTAAAGTTCGGTTGAACATAGATATGATATAAGTACTTCGGTACATGCAATCATTCTTCTACCCAAGTCACTTGGGGGATCTTAAGTTTATTTGAGCCGTTTTATAATAAGTGTTCTTCTTCTTAGTCGTTGTAAAGTTCTATTATTTATCACTCCATTTTTCGACGCGAGTGTGCGGTCACTAGCCGGGGAGCCTAATTTCTCTCTCAAAGCCGCTAGAGTTTAGTTTGCTAAACTGGCCTAATGAGAAGTACTCCGCCCTCGGGATAGGAGGTTGAAGCCGTAGGCTGACCCGCTCGAAGTCTTGAGATAGGATGTGTCATGTTAAAGGACGACAGAAGCACTTCTTTTTTCTAAGACCAATTTTCGGATTGGCACCGAACACTTGATCTTGTTCGGACGTCATGTTTTTACTGACGTTTCTTGGTTTTCCAAGCTTTTTGGCACTTTTAAACTATTTGTGCTTTTCCAGCATTAGTCTCGCAGTGCAACGCCGGACACCTTTAGGGATTCGGCAAAAACATTCTCAGATATTGCTATATATGCATCGGTTTCGAATTGTGTCTTCGGTCAATAGTTGGGTTGCCCGGCTCCTGCACTTGCTTCCTACGTTCCGTTTTGTTCGGCTAGGCGTGCAAAGGGAGAACCACTGCGATTGTGCTTCCAGCTCACATGGTTAAGCACCTTAGTGGAGAAAGCCGAAAACTGACTGTCACAATAAGCGTAAACTGGTCAGCGATCCGATGACTATGACGGGCCATTCATAACATTGGCCGAAGTGTTTACGGCTTGACCTCGACTGTCGCCGAACACTACCGGGGGCTATTAACTGGCCTCCCAAACTAAATCCTCGATATTTTGCTCTTACATTCGAGCTGAGGTTTCATGATCATGCTTAGCATGACAACCCAAAGAAAGGAACCGATAGCGGGACTATTTTCTTTGGAATACATTTCTTCTGTTAAACAGTAATATAACATATCTCTCTGCGTACCTTTGTTTATAAAACCGTGTGGCCAGATTGCCTTGTTTGTCGTAAATCTTTGCCCTCATAAAGGCTTTATAAAGTAGGACAAACACTCCTCGGCTACTGGCCAAGGAGGTGGAAGCCGATGGTCGGTCAACAAAGTTTTGTACAATGCGGATCCGAGCATTAATGACGTAAAGTACTTGGATACATAGAGTCATTACACATAATTTGTGATTTTACTATGGATATTGATCCTTAATTCGGCCACCCGTGCCCGCATTAAGGCTCGGGGGCTACTGGGCTTCGGGCTTATTATTTACAAATATTAAAGGGGCATATCGATCCCCTGATCTGGTGTTGCCACCCGACCAGTGTCTTGGGGGCTACTGCATTGCTTGTCCAATGCAGAAAATTTTATGTGCAATATAGTTTCCGAGGAGATTTTGATCCTCAGGTTGGTCGGCCGCACCCAACCTGAGTCTTGAGGACTGAGCACGCCGCTTTTGTGTCCCGAAGTATTCTGCCGAGCTAGGACTTGATCCTCAGGCCGATTTTGCAAATCAACCCGAGTCTCAGCGGCTACTGGGATCAGCGGTCTTATGTCATCCTTCATGTGCATCTTGGGTTTTAGACCGATACACACCTTAAGGGCTACTGGCTATATATCTCGGCAGAGAATAAATTGCACCAATAAAAAATATTGACAAAAAATCGGCCCATAGTCGGGGTGGTGCACCACCTCGGAAGCAGTTCGACATAAAGCTCGGGCGCTAGTGGTTGGCTCCATAGAGGGCATTTCCGGCATTAAGCTCGGCTAAACTCCTTCAACTTTTTTGAACCAAGGTGATATGACACCTCAGATATAGTCCGGCATTGGAGCTTGGACACAGTCCGGCGTTGGAGCTAGGATATATTTCGGTGTTGGAGCTCGGATGTACAGTCCGGTGTTGGAGCTCGGATACATAGTCCGGCGTTGGAGCTCGGATACATTCCGGCGCTAGAGCTGGGAAGCGGTCCGGCGTTGGTGCTCGGCTGCAAAAGATACCTCGAATGCAGTCCGGCGTTGGAGCTCGGACGTAAGAGGACCCTGCCTCCCGGGAACAACTTCAAACCCGAGGTGTGGCATAAAAATAAACAAGGCATTGGTAAAGGCCGGAAACTTAAAGGGGCTCCTCGGATACCCGATGTGTAAAATCATCGAATGCATTTCGGCGATCCTCAAGATCGAAGATAAAGAAGATTTGTTGAACCAGTTTTCAAGACCGGCAACCGAAGATGAAGAATAGTTCGGAAGAATCGAGGAGCGTCCCTAACTTGAAGACCGGTTCAGGGGGCTACTGACGGTGTCCTAGACTAGGGGGTACTCACCACGTTGTCTCCCGATCTATTAGATTGGGCCGAGGACCCCCGTGGCCGTATACTCATGGGCCAGTTCGGAGGGCTACCGCATACAAGGAAGATTCCACAAGACTTGGCGATCAAGACAAGGACTTCTCCCCACTGGCGTATTCGGCTAGGACTCTTGTTATTCTAGGCCTCCGGTGCATTATATAAACCGAGGCCAGGCTAGTCGATAGATATACAATATATACAACAATCATACCATAGGCTAGCTTCTAGGGTTTTAGCCTCCTTGATCTCATGGTAGATCTACTCTTGTACTACCCATATCATCAATATTAATCAAGCAGGACGTAGGGTTTTACCTCCATCAAGAGGGCCCGAACCTGGGTAAAACATCGTGTTCCCTGCCTCCTATTACCATCCGGCCTAGACGCATGGTTCGGGACCCACTACCCGAGATCCGCCGGTTTTGACACCGACAGTTGGGTTTTGGCATTAATCAAGGGAATGTAGGAACTGTAAAACTAATTAGAAAACAAGGTTGAATTGACGTACCAGTTCTGGGTGATCCTTATGGTGTGTTTTCCATGTTTTTTTTCCACCTCCGACTCTGTAATTCAGTGAGTCAAGTATGTCGATGGAGCTCGTGTACTTGTTGAGCACGTACAATGTGTAGTGTTTATTTGTGTTGTGAGGTATCATAATCTGCGGTGTTTGGAGTCAGAGTGAGTTAAAGTTCATTCTTGTCAGGAGAATTAAATGACATGTAAATGTGCAATCTGTAGGAAAAATGAATTTTGTTTGTATATTTCTATTAACTTACCAGCTTTTTCTTTAAAAGTTCCTTCCCTGTTACAAGGGGTGCAAACTGTTTCAATGCTTCATCCTCATTGAATTCTGCTAGTCCTCCTTCTTCTCCAATTTTAAGACCGAGCATGATCTGTGACCAAATTTTTTTCTAGTTTTTAGCACAATCTTTTGTAATCACTGAAATGAGCAATTGTTTTTGTCAAATTGTACTTTATACGTTTGCAAATTCTATGGGAAGTATTGCTTTATCGGTTGTGTTGTATTGTTGCTGCACTGTCCATTCTTCGAATAATGCGTTTGCGATGGATCCCTCCATCTGTCCTTGATCTCCTTTCCGTAGCTGTTCCATCATTTGTTTTCCTGTAATCCAATCGGGTCGCTTCGAGCTAATATATAGGTTTAGACTGCAAGCAGAAAAAGTTTATACATTGGTTAGGTTGGTTTAAAAAGGGGCAACATTTCTTTGTTTTTTTGTTGTGACAAGAGAAAGTACTTACTCTCCGCATTCGTCCTGTCCTTCTTTGCTGAATAGGTATTCATGAAGTGCTCTGGCTTTGTCCGTAAATTTGAAATCTCCTGGGACAGAAGTAGGAATTTTCCCATGCAGCCTTGTTGAAGGCTTTACCGGTCTCTTCTTAACTGAGATTTTCTTGTCTAAGCTGTTCTCAGATGATTGAGGCATTGAATGCTCTCCTGATTCTTGCTGCAAGATTATCAGATACGGCGTGGAATTTTTGTCGAATTCATAGCTTTCATGGTCATTCATCCATGTTTTGATTACATCGAATTCAATGCCCGTCTTTACATGCTCGTTGTATACCTCTAGTTGGAGTGGGTTAAGGTTTGAAAGAAATTCATCAACTTCGTCTTGTTTTTCCATTGTTTTGGGTTTTAGTAATCTAGAGAGATGGTGCTATAGATGCCTTGCTGATTGCTTGTTGAGCCTGTTTCTTCTTGAAGAAGAACTGGTTATTTCTTGTGCTCGGAAACCTGTTCTTGTGTATTTGGTGCGTCATTGTTTGTGTCATCCTCTTTTAAATCAGTGCCTATTTGTTCAAGTTGATCTGTGCTCGGGGTATTGCTGTTGATATTTTGCTTGTCTGTTTGCTCTTCAGAGTGGTGTGGTATCTTGTCGTCTGGTGGTGGTTGATCTGGTTCTATTGGTGGATCCTTTTCTTCGTGGTCTGTGCAAGATTCTTGGGCGACGGCGTGTTTGCTGACATCCATAACCTCTTTGTGTTTACTGGATATATCAATAACTTCATGTTCTTTTGGCTTGGGATTTGGCGGAAACTCTTCTAGTACGCAACATTCTGTCTGTTGCATTTCTTTGTCTCCCATATGAACTTCATACTTCAGCATATCTGTTAGAATAAAAAAAAAGAATATTACTTCTTCTAGTGTGACCAAATTGTAAGGATTAGTTTCTGAAAAGACTAACCTGTTGTACACCTGATTAATGACAGTTTGGTATTCCCTCTGTGTTGACTGATTAGTTGATATAGATTTTTTTCCTCAACTCTGGTACTTGTTCTGGCTCTAAGTTTGCTGCTGTTCCATCATTGGAGTAGTGCTTCAGGTTCATGTACATATAGAATGCGCAGTCCATTCTGCATGTAGAGGAATGATACTAGTAAGATTGTTGTATTCAAGAAACGGAAAGAAGAGAAGTGTTGGAGCAATGGTAGTGGTAATTGTTGCATCGAAAACATGAAAGAACATCTTTATTTCAGTAATTGTAGTATTGAATCTTTCGTTGAAAAAAAGAAAGAAGTGAAATGTTGGAAGTGCTTACGTGTCTTCTCCTTAAAGTGGCACCTGTAGTTTGACCCTCTTGAAATGGTCGATGCTGTTTTGTGAAAGCTGTAGCTCTGTGCTTACGTGCTTCCATATTTTCATTAATTTGCTTGTTACATTGTTGAAGAATTCTATTGTGCCTGGATATGCAGTTGAAGAGTCAAGGAGTTTAAAGCGCTGTTTTTGCATGTTAACTGTAATGGTGAAGTAATGACTTGTATTTTCGTCTTGCTTAAATCCGCGCAACGAACATGGTAGAAGGAACTGCAAAACAAAAAATAAAAATAAAATATTTGGAAATCTTCTTATATTTAGAAACATAAAATAAAAAGATAACCTTTCATAACATATATGCAAGCTGATATGCTTACCATGTTATAATCTTGCAGTTTTTCTTCTTGTTGCATGTTGAAAAATGATGTAAGCCTGGCAGGTAGTAATTTTTTTCTAATGTGTTCTTGATCATTATTTCTATAGCACATTGGATCTTCGTCGTCGGCTTCCTTTATCGAGTGCTGCTTGTTTTGTCATGTGTAGACAAAGGGAATTTGTAAGTTCAGTTATAAAGTCATATATATTGTTTTAAACGTGATTCTTTTGCCGTGATCTTTACTTACATTGTTGCTTAACGACATAATCTTTCTCCCTGTGCCATTTAGTTGTTTTCTCAAGATTGTTAGCATGGGCTCGATTGCTTCGGTGCATACTGAATTACCGAGCTTGAAACTTTCGGCGACATGGCCTAGATTGACATCAAACTTGTTCGTGTAATGAAAAGCTCATCCCTGCAAAGTATATTTATAAAAATGTTTTAGTTTACACATGATACAGTTAAAATGATCGTGTGTAATAATGTGTTTTGTGTTACTTTCATGAACTTACATTTCTCTCTGTGTCCACGGCTTGCATACAACGTTGTACAGGTCTTCGATGGCTTTGTTGACGGAATCACTATCTTTGTCCCCTTTCTCCACTGTGCCTGCGATGATTTTGAATTTAATATAAATAACTCCAAGTCACAAGATGACAAGATAGCAATTAAGTTTATATTGTCTTGCCTGCTTCGATGCTAGAAGATATGTGCTGTCCAGTGTTGTTCTTTTCTTGTTCTCCTTCTGCTTGTTGCGACATATTTTGTTCTTCTTTTTCCATTGTACCCTTTTGTTCAGTTTTTTCTGCATCTTCATATGAGTCATCTATGTCTTTCTTAGTATCATGTTTTTCCTTGTCAACCGTGGTGTCTTGCTGTTGGTCTTTTCTGTCTTGTTTTTTAGTCTCGACCTGGTTGGCATTGACCTCTCTGTCAGGGGAATTGGCATCGTTTGACGGTGTAGGGTTTTCTTTGATGGTTTCTTCTTCTTTCTCTAGAACAATGTGTGTGTCTGCTTCATTGCTTGTATGTCCGTGGTCGCCTTCTTCGTGTTTCTGCGTTATCATTGAAAAAGCATTGAAATAATTTAACTTGCTACTTTATTTCAATTATAGCAGATGTTATGGGAAAATAGTGAATTGTTTGGTGCCTTGTTTGAGCTTTTTTGATTGTGATTAATTCGTGTAATTTTGTGGAAATATTTTTGTGCAACTTCACCTGGTGAGCTGTCGTTGGTGATGCTGATTGTTCCACCTGTTCTTTGTCGAGTGTAGTTTCTTGGGTATCCTCCTGTTCTTTGTTTTGGTGTTCATCGTCACTGTCATGTTTTTTTGTCTTGCAGCTGTTCAATCATAAATGTTGCTAAGTTTGAGTGCATTTTAGTTCTCATGGAACTACTTTATATTTTCGTAGAATCATCTTATGTAACTTTACCTCCTCAATCGTTGCTGCTGAATGTTGTGCTTGTTCTTCGTTGAGTGGAGGTTTTTGGGCATCTTCTTCTTCTTTCTTCTGTAGTTCATCGCCGGTGCCTTCGTTTTTGTCTTGTAGCTTTTGAAACACAGAGGTGGCTAAGTGGCAGTGCATTTGAGGTTTCACATAGCTATTTTATACTTTGATAGGACCAACGTTTGTAACTTTACCTTTTCAGTCGTTGCTGCTGCTGCCGTCTCTGCTGTGTGTTTTTCGGTGAGTGAATATTTTTGGGCTTGGTCTTCTGTTACGTTGATGGCTGCCTTTTGAAGAACATATTGCCCTTCTTCAGTGTCCTCCTTTTGCTCATAGGTCTCCTCTCTCTGCTATGCAGGAAAGTAGTGAAATGTCAAATGCGTGTTTTTCAACTATAAGTTCATGAAGAGGTGTTATGTGTTTTCACCTCTGTATTTGTTGTTGTTACTGCTGATTCTTCATTCAGTGGTGGTTTTGGGTCCTTTTCTTGCTCTTTATTTTGCTGTTCATCGTCACTGACCTTGTTTTTTTCTTGCAGCTGTTCAAACATAGAGGCAGCAAAGTGAGAGTTAGGTTGAAGTTTATTTTATTCTGCACGCAACAATTTTATAATTTCATAGTTGCAGGTTTCGTAAGTTTACCTTTTCAGTCGTTGACGCCGCCGCTGTCTCTTGTACCTGTTGTTTGGTCAATGAATTTTTTGTGGCTTGGTCTTCAGTGGCATTATTGTCTATCGTTTGAAGAACATGTTTGGGTTCTTCATTGGGCTCCCCTGGTTGTGTTTGATGGTCTTGATTGTTGATGGTTTCTTGAGCTTCTTGTGTCTGGACCATCATAAAAAAATTAAGAAATGTGTGCATTTCTGACTGTTTCAGTTACAAATTTTTTTATAAGACCTCTATCTCTGGAGTTGCAGGACTGTCTACTCCTTGTATTACGGCTTCTCCTTGTCTCGTGTTGTCCTATAGTTTTTCCTGTTGAATGTCTATGCCAGTGCTTTTGCTTGCTTCCTCTTCCTGTTTAATAAAAATTGAAATTATAGATTGAACTTCATTTGTGTCTGAGCTTTGTAACCTCACCTCTTCAACCTCTTCAGATGTTGTTGTTTGAAGTTGTTGATCTTCGAGATCAGTGTACTCGTTTGTTTCCTGCATTTGTTCAAAGAAAATGGTGAGACATCCCTTATAATCTTTGTGTTGACGTGGCGGGGTGTATTAGGTAGTTGAGACATCATAAAAATATTTTGAAAAGTGGTTGTTGTTGTTGTTTAATTTTTACCTTCGTGTTGATGACTGGGTTATTTGTGCATGCATCTACTATTTCTTTGTCAGGTATAACAGTCTCTTGTTTCTCATCTGCTGGGATGTCTTGTGGTTTCTCCTTTGTACTCATGATGGTGATCTGCAATGTTGTGGCGCTGGAAATCTCTTGTACACAAGGTTCCTGTTGTGTGCCCCCTTCGTCTATTTGAGGTTCAGTATGGGGTTCAATTTCATCACGGGTTGTCTCTTGGTCTTGCAGTGTTTGTGATACCTGGAGATCAAACAATATGAGTTTGCGGTTCACTTTCTTTCCTGCCATTTATGAGTTTTCGGTGTTGGTAATAGTGGGGTATGGAAGTTTACCTCCTCTTTGTTGTTTTCTTCTTCTTTGTCGTTTGTTATGCTAACGGTTGATTGTGGGTTAGGCTCTTGCATTTGTTTGGCTGGGCTTCTGACTTGATTGTTCTTCAGCTGAGCCTAAATTTTGTTAGAGGTTTGTCAGTTCACTTATAACTCTATCCGGTTTTGAAAGGAAAAATGGATGTTCATACTGACCTCTTCACAGGTTCTGACATCAATCGTATCTTGTTCTTGTGTTGGGGTAGTTGTTGTTGTAGCATTGTCTGCTGTGAGGTTGCTTTGTTTGTTGTGTTCATTCGTGTTTTTGGGGTTGTTGACACCATCCTGCCGTTGGAGTTCATCTTGGCCTGGCGTGCTATTGGTACATTCCTGAAAGCATTGAGGCATTTCTTTTCAGTTTAGGTATGAAAACAGGGGTTTGCTTTAGTGTGCGCATGGCACCATGCATTAGTATTTACTTAGCTGTTTTTGCCGCTTTATCTTGTTCTTGTCAATGCCTATGTCCCTTGATTTTGCTCTTCTCTTCCTCTCTTTGTCTTCTTCTTCTTATTTTTTCTCCTTTCTCTTGGTTCTGTTGTGGCTAAGATTTCATTCGTGCGGTTGGCATCGGCTAGTCTACTTGAGGTTGCTGGATCTGCTTGCTCTAGTGTCTGCAGGGTCGCGTTGTCTGTGAGGTACCTTGTGCAAACTATGTCCTGAAACTGTCTGAGTTGTTCCAATGAATCCATCAGGGCAATTGTTTGTTGCACGACTAGGTTCTTGTTTTTTTCATCCAGTATTTTTTCCTTTTCGTTGCATTGGTTTTCAGCCCTAGTGGTTACTGAGGGTATCTGTTCTGCTTCATGGAGTAATTTTTGCAACAATTTGTTTATCCTTTGGAATTTTTCTTCTGCTCATGTGCTGATGCTTTTGTTTGGTTCCCTGCTTCCACTGGTGCCGACACGTGGTTCGCGCCGGCGTTTGGGTGGAGGTGGTAGCAGTTTGGTCGTGTTCTGGTGTTGCTGTTGTTTGCGATGTTCTCCTGCTATCTGCCGAATTGAAGACGAAGTTGATGCTGTGTTGGCATAGAAGATCCTCTCTGCTGTTCCTTTCCATGTATGCATCGTTTTGGTGGAATATAGTTAATTAGAATGGAAACCGTTTTGAAACAGGGAAGGACTGATTTATGTAGAATATAGCTATACCTGTATTTTGCCAAATTCATAGTCATCTGGTCGTGCTTTTCCGTCCCTTTTCATGTCTGCTCTAGCTATTTTTGCTAGGTCACTCTCTTTGAGATGGTTTGCTCGTGGTAATGAGGTCTTGTTCATTGTCTTTGCAATCTTCCGCATTTCTTTTGTGTCGGTTGGCAGCAGCAGGGAGTCAAGGTACATGATTACTGGCCCCTGTGACAAACCATTGACATGCTTTTTGTTCTTTTCTTCCTGAGGCAAATCTCTGTGTTTCTGCCATGTCTTGGCTCCTTCCTTAATACATTCGACGATTACCTTGCAGAAATCCATCTTTGCCATCTCTGGATAGTCCATGTCCTCTACCATTATAGCTTGTCGGGCGAAGATAGCGGCGCTTGACCCACAGACAACATTGTGGAAAAAAATAAGGAAAAATATTTTAACTGATTTCCTGTTTGACTGTTCGTCATCTAGTTCCACCAATTTATTTAGCTCCGTGAACAGTTCTTTTGGCCTGAAATCTGTATGTTTGAAGCCAAGGTCTGACATCAGTTTTTTCATTGAATTTGGGTTCTTCGCTGGCCTTGGTGCTAACTTTTCTGTGCCATTTGGGTAACCAAACACCTTGTGTATAGCTTCCTTGGTAATCTTGAATTTCTTGTCTTCGGAACCATCACCGAAGGTTATTGTCATGCTTTCTATGTCCAGGTTGTCGTAGATGTGTGCTACAAGTGGTCTGCAGAGGGAGCCCGTTATTTTGCAGTTCTCTATGCTGCCAAATCCTGCCGTCCTAATATCTTCCTTGTGATGGTCTTGAAGTAAATTCCATGCTTTCTTGACATGAGCGAATGCTGCCCCTGCCTTGATTTGGCATTTCTCTTCGTCTGTTTCTTGCTGTTCTTCGTCAACTGTTGGTGCTGCCAATTCTTTTCCGCTTGTCTTTCTTATCTTTCTGTCCTTTTGTCCTGATTTGTTCTATTTCAGAAGACAAAATGAAAGGTTTTCGTTAGAAAGGAACCTTAGATCCTGAGTCCTTAATAGTGGTATTCAAAATTAGTACATAAGTGTGTTTTTACATCGTCGCCATGTTCTGCGTCGGTGTCATGCTCGTAGGAATCATCGCCGTCTGTAGGAATGAAATCTGCATCATGTTCCCTGTCACCGTCTTCATCATTGGTATCTGAACCTTTGATGTTGGTATCGTCTTGTTCTTTTTCTTTCTTCTTGCGTTCAACTTGTTTCTTCGTGGCGGTTGGTGCTGTTGGCGGGAGTACCATTAGAGGTAATGGCTGATTCTGCAAGGTACTAGTGTCGATGATGGTTTCAGCATTGTCCTTTTGCTTTTGCCTTTTTGCTCCAGGAGTAAAAACAATGCTTGTATCTGATTTCCTCTTTTTTTGCATGTTGCTGGATGTTTATTCTTGTTGAGCCTGGTGTAAGTTATCATTTCTTCTGCAGGTGGTTTGTTCCTCATGTTTTGTTCTATGTCCTTTTCTGATGAATGAGGAGTCATGCTGCCTATTTCTACGATGTGAATATCACCGTCTTCGTGTCCTGTATAATGACCAGGTAACAAAAAATGATGTTCTTTTTGTCCGAAAATAGTTGATACACATTTAAAATATATGTCTTTCATGATTATGCATAGGAAATGTGAAACTCCCAAAGGGGATTTTTAGTTTTATTTTCTTGGGTTAAGATAGGTTATTACTATTGTTACCGATTGAGCTAATCAGGGGATGGAAGAAAATATTAATTAAGGTTATGAGTGCAGCTGGGGTAGTGAAGCTAGGGTGAAGCATTTTCTGAGACAAAAATGCACTCTGCAGGTGATATTTCATAATTGGAGGAATATCATCAATGATAGTTAAAGATTTATTGGGTAAGTTAAACTGTTTTTGAATTAAAAATAAGATAGTTTGCGAACATTTTTTATGTTTTCTATAAAGTTATATATAAAAAGTGGTAGGTAGTTTTATTTGTAGACATAGTTAAGTTATTGTTGTCAAGGATAGCAGTTAAGTTATTAATAACTCTCAATATAGTTTTTTGTAGATGGACAGTGGAGACTTTTTGCTCAAACCTTTGACAGGAGTGTCGGGGGTTTGGTGCGACATATGCCAAAGGATGGCTTATCATGGTGGGGGCGAGTAGAACATCGCCGGTGCCTGGAAACGGGATGAGGCGAAGACATGCACGCCGGCGAATCTTACCCAGCTTCAGGGCTCTCCGAGGAGATAATACCCCTACTGCTGCTCTGCGGGGTCTCCGCATGATCACTATGGCAAGGTGTTTACACGGTTGCTCCTTGAGCTGTTTCTAGGAGGTAGGAGAGGGCAAGGCTAGCTCTCTCCCTTCTATATGATCTGGTCTAGAGCTAATGGGTTTCAACCCTTTGCATGGGTGCCCTGGGGGGTTTATATAGGCCTACCCCCTAGGGGTACAATGGTAATCCGGCTGGACGTGGGCCCAGCCGTCAGCGCCTCCGGCCTCCGTCTTCTCTGCCGACCGCTGGGGCCCGCCGGTTGGCGGGCCCCGCTGACTGGCCTGGTACGGAGCTGACAGGCCGCATCCGCTGCGGGCGGGTCTTGCCGGCTGCTGATTACTATAGCCGTGCTTCTGATGACGCGGGCTTGATCATGGGGTCGTGGCAACAGCCCCGCCGCCTGGCGGGCGATCACTATTGCCACTCTCCATCACATTTTGATTAATGGTGCGTGGGCCCCGGGGGAGGGCTCGGCCGACTCCCCCAGGCCGACTTCCGACGGGTCCGACTAGTGGTCCTCTTTCCGTCTCTTGGGGTCTCACCGTCTGGTGGGACCCGCCGCCTCTGAGCCGTACAGACAAGCCGTCGTGGGTGCATGATTCGGTCCTACGGTGCTGATGTCAGGGCCGGCACGGCAACAGTGCCACGCTGCACGGAGATCTTCCGGGGTACGGCGTGCTGTGGCCATGCCCGCCCTTGGTAAGGGGCGGGAGTGGGCTTCACTTTAGCCACTCCCCTGCCCCGTCCCCCTTGACGAGGTCATGGGGTTTGTTGGAATCGCAAGCCGACTCCCCAAAGCCGGCTTCTCCGGAAGTCTCCAGTCAGGAGTCGGCTTACCCTGCGGTCGTCCCTGGGACTCGGCCGCGAGTGGTCAATCGGCCATCTTGTCATGGACTTCTTGAAGGTGGCTCTCCGTCCTGGGGTCTTGAGGGGCGCAGCCTGCCTCGATGTCTTGAAAGGTTCTGGGGCTCGGGTTGGCCTACCCATGGCCCATTACTCCGACAGTAGTCCCCGAAGCTGGTGAGGCGCCGCGGACGATCGGCCGAGAAGCCTCAGCAGTTTCTCTTTCCGGGTGCTCAACACATGGTCTTTGATTGACTTCTGCCGGGTCGACTAGAAGGAGTCGGATTTGCTCAATTCGGACTCACTTGATTCCGACTCGCGCAATATTTTGAACGTCGCGGCGGGATCCAAGTAGCGTGCTGGCTAAGCCTCCAGGCCGCCGCCCGTTCTAGGCCTGTCATGCGATGACACATGGCTGGGCCGTCCTGCCAGCCTACGCGCGCGGCAGGACATGCCCATAGGCGGGGCCCGCCACTACCACGCCTCGGCGCCCGAGCGGATCCGCTGCGGCCCCGGTGGACGGTTGGGATTCCCGCGGAGTTACTGCGCACAGTAATTTTATCGTGGAACGTGGGGGTCGTGGGGCCATGGGTGCAGTAAATCCCCACGTCCGCCCCTCGGCTTCGCAGCCCACAGGGCTATAAGTAGGGGGAAGAGGGGGGCATGCGCGCCCCTCCTTCCCACCACTCCTCGCTTTCTTCCTTCTCACTGCTCCTCGCTCTCCTCCTCCTTCTTCTTCTTCGCTCCACCGCGCTCCCAAACTCCGGCGAACACCGTGGCGATCAGCTTGCGATGAGTTCTTCCTCCACCGCCGCGCCTCCCCCGGCGCGCTCCGGCACTTGGGACGGTTCCGAAGTTCACGACGACCACATCGAGTTCCTTCGTCGGACTCGTCGGCTTCCTGGCGAGGATCACGTGCGGGTGCACCTTGCGCCGAAGGGGGAAATTTCCCCCGCGCCGCAGGAGGACGAGCGGGTCATCTTCCGCTCGCACTGCTTGCGCGGGTTGGGGCTGCCGGCGAGCAATTTCTTTCGATCTTTCCTGGAGTTCTACGGCCTCCAGCCGCACCACCTCACCCCCAACATAGTGGTGCTACTGTCCGCCTTCGTGACCTTGTGCGAAGGCTTCCTCGGAGTCCTCCCCACCCTCGAGCTCTGGGGGGAGTTCTTCTTCTCCAAGCTCGGCACCCAGGCCGCGGGCGTGCCGGCTCAGTGCGGCGCTTTCATCTCCGTGCGGAGGTCGGGGGCCGACAATCCCTTCCCCTCCATCTCGCTGATAAAGTCGGTGAAGATGTGGCAGAGATCCTACTTTTACGTCAGGAGCATCTTCGCGAGGGGGGACTGGGTCAACCTGCCGGCTTTCGAAGCTGGCCCGCCGGCTGGGCGACTGCCCAACTGGTCATACCGGGCCAAGTCGCTGACACCTGCGGGAGCCGGCGCCATCGCGCGACTCTGAGTGCTGACGCAGTCGGAGGGTTTGACTGGTCCAGACCTGCTGGCCGCCTTCGTGGCGCGCCGAGTTCTCTCACTCCAAGGCCGCCCCCACATGATATGCCAGATGAGCGGGCACCGCGACCCGAGTCGGATGTGCACCAAGGACATGCCTCACGAAGAGGTGGCCTTCATGGTGAACTACCTCTCGGATAGCAAGCTCCTGGAGGATTGGCAGTTCGGCAAGGAGCCGTACTCCCGCGCCAACCCTCCGCCCGTGGTGAGTTGCTTGTCCTTTCTTTCTTCGAATTGTCTTCTCTCTCGCCGAGTTTGTTTTGACCAGCCGGCTTTGGTCAGAATCCCCTCCTCCACCCGCCAGCCAGCACCTCGGGGCCGGCCCGCAAGTTCCTCGCTGACCGGGTGGAGAGCGACGTCGACGACCCCGACCTGGGGGTGGCGGCTCTGGAGGACGACGCCGAGGGAGGAGGAGGAACAACAGGCGACTTCAGGCCTTCGGCCACTTTCGTCGACTGGCCTGATGCCGACGCCGAGGGGAAAACGCCCCCGCCATCGGCCAGGAGCCAGCCAGCCTGGCGCGGGCTCTTCTGCCGCGCCGGGTGCTCCAGGCGGCGGGAAGAAGCGCAGGGTCGTGCCGACCTTGTTCGGCAGTTGGCCGAAGAAACCCAAGGGTTCGGCTGCGGCGACCCGGTGGGACGAGGCGGCCGCGAAGGCCATCCGCTTCCGTAAGGAAGTGAAGAAGCCACCATTGGTCTCCACGTGAGTATTCTGTCTCAATGCTTTATTCTTTGTTTGTGGCTTTGTCTAAGTCTTTGCTTGCTCCCCTTGCTTCAGGGCTCCCCTCACTCTTGAGAGGGTCACCGCCGCCTCCGTCATGGGGTCAGCGGAGACGTCCGCCACCACTCGGCGGATTGACCCCGCTGCTGACCTCCGGGAGATGACGGAGCGGAATGCGCAGGAGAAGCGCAATGAAGAAGAGGCCGTTCGCCTGGGGAAGGCGGAGGCCGACAGGGTGGAGGCCTCTGCCAAGAAAAAACTGGCGGAGGCCGAAGCCGCCACCGCGACGAAGCGGCAGGCTGAGGAAGCCGCACGCCGCCAATCGGCGGTGTTCGTCACCCCGTTGAACTCTGCGCCGCCGCCTCCGGAGTTCACGGGGCAGACTGGGGAAGCCGGCGGTGAGAACCCCGTCGTGGAGAGGGAAGGCGGCGACCCCTCTACGCCGGACGTGATTGTTCCGCCGCTGCCTCCGCCGCCGTCTGCGAGTGCGCAAGGGGAGCAGCCAGTGGACCATCTGGTGCCGCTCACCGAAGACGAGGTCGTGGCGAGGCTCCTCCTCCAAGTCGGCTCGCCAACGCGCCGCCATCTGGAGAAGGCGACTTCGGCACCCCGCCTCCTAGAAGCCGGCACCGCCAGCTCGGCGATCCCAGACGCTGAAGCGACAAGCGCCGTGCCCATTGGGTGGGTGCGAGGAGGCGGCACAGGGCCGCTGAACCAGGCGCTCCTGGACGTCCAGGCGAAGGTTCATGCTGAGGGCGACGCTCTCCAGAGTTGCACCAAGGCGTTCCTGGCGTCGCGGGCAGCCGTCCGGGTATGTTTTTTCCTTTGTTCTTTGTTTTCTTGTTCCTCTCTATGGGGGCGCGCCAGCGCACCCACTGGGTGTAGTCCCCGAGTTTCGGGCTGGCTGCTGAGCAGGCGGCCCGGAACTCCAATTGATGAACTTTGGGTATTAACTTTTTGTCTGAAACGTTTGACGCAGGATTACCACAACCTCCGCGTCACTGCCTTCAACCGTAATGTTAAAGAGCCGGGCAAGCGGACCGCCGATTTGTCGGAGAGCCGGAGTAAGTCCTTTTCCTTCTTTGCGGGGGCGCGCTGGCACACCCACGGGCTATAGTCCCCGAGATTCGGGCCGACTGCTGAGCAGTCGGGCCGGATCTCCCTGGTGACCTTCTTTACCTGATGACTTAACGCCTTCTTTCTTCCTTCTTTTCAGGAGCCAACGCTGCTCTTCAACAGCAGCTGAGCAACGCCAACTCCGCTTTGCGCGCCAAAGAGGAGGAGTGTAGCAAGCTCGCCACAGAGCGCGACCTGCTGGCCACTCAATTGGCAGAGCAGAAGGAGCTACTTGTGAAGACGCAAAGGGAGGCGGAGGAGACGGAAACCGCCCTCCTGGCCGAGTTCGCGAGTGAGCGCTCCTCCTGGTCTGACAAGGAGGCGATGCTGGCCTCCGGCTTCCATGAGATTAAAGACATCGTTGATGGTGGGTTTCTTTACTTTCTTTCTTCGAGTTGCCAATTTAAGTCGTGACGACTTCTGGTTTTTGACTTGCTTCTTTGTTTCTTTCTGTCTTTGCAGACTTCTTTCCTGGGCACTCACAGGCCGCCATCCAAGCCATCGAGGCTGACCGAGAAGGTTGAAGGGCGGAGGGCGTAGAGATTGCCGCCGACGCCCCCGAACTTTTGACGAGCACATCCTGAGCATCGAGGCTCGCCTTCGGCCGGCTCACCGAATGCTGTGCCGGCTTCAGCGTGTTGGTGCCTAGGTGATTGCCGCCCTGTGGCCAGACATGCAGGCTCCGCGCACCCCCAGCCTGACGGCCGACTGGCTAGAGGTCGCGACTGGTCGTCTTGAGGCCTGGAAGGGCTCTTCGGCCCGAGCTGGAGCACGCCGGGCCTTGGAGTTTGTCAAGGCATGGTATCCGGGGCTGGATCTAGACCGGCTGGCCACACTTCGGTCGGAGGCCCAGCCGGAGCTGGCAGCTACGGAAGATGCACTCGTCAAGCGTGCTGCGGCGATCGCCGAGTACACTGACACCAGCATCTTCGTCCCCGAGCGGTCTGAATACGGCGAGGAGGTACCGCCGGAGTGGTTTGGGATGAACCCAGACTACGGCGAGGACACGGCGGAGGTGATTGGCTCCAGCGTCAAGGAAGAAGGCGAGGCGGAGGACGGAGGCGAGACGGAGGCACCAGAAGATGGAGCAGACGGCCAGCCTCAGCTCGACCGCGCCTCCAGCAATGAGCCACGTGCGACCGACCCAACTGCCACCGGAGGCGATCAAGCTGAGACTAGCAGCCTGGCCGCCCCGACGCCTGATGCTGCCGCCTCCTCCAACCCTCTGAATCTGTCCGCTGCTTCCTAAGCCGCCGCTTTATTTTATCTGCTTCAGTAGTCTTTGAAGAACTTGTTAATTCGCACAATTCCATCTGGGGGTGTATTTTGAACTTCTGATCGAAGATTCGGCCAAGGGCCTATGTTATGTAAATATATTTATCTGAGTTCCATCTTTTCTTGCTCATTGCTCTTTTGGGTTTTTTCCTTTGCTGCTTTCTCTTAGTTGCCTGCCTTGCCAATCGGACAGCCGCTCTGCGGAGTGCCGCTGGATCAAATGCTTGGCTACTTTGGGAAGGCAAGTACTTAGCCGTTTTTAAGAGTTTTTTGAGCAAGTTGAATAGAAGACGGTAATCCGACTATTTGAGAGTCGGTTTGCGGGAAAGGCTGGAAGCTGTCTTGAGCTATGTTTTATGCTTTGAGTCCTTAGCCATTTTTCATGCGAATGCCCATTCTACCTTACTTCTGCCCACCGTTCAGTCGCTCTGCGAGCTGCGGCTTCTAACAAGAGACGGTTTAGGCGTTTACACACTACTTGTCTGACTGCAGGAAGCATTTCATAGTGCAAGGCGGCAAGTCCCCGGGCCGACTTGTCGAGCCCGGTGCCAAGCGGTATGACAAAGAGTAACATACTTGTAGGCATAATCTTTATCATACAGACAAAAGAGGGCAGTCCCCAAGTTCGTCTTGGGGGGCCCGAAGTCTTGGTACTTTAATACAAAAAGTAGCGTGGTACATACTGCATCAATTGTAAAATCTTCGGAGGAGATTTGCATTCCATGGCCGCTCTATCTCCTTGCCGGAGTCGTCCCTCTTGCATGCTCGGGGCTTCTGAGCGTCAATCAGGTAGTAGGAGTCGTTGCCCAGTACTTTGCTGATGATGAAAGGGCCTTCCCAAGGCGCCGACAGCTTGTGCTGGCCGGCTGTTCGCTGGATCAGCCGGAGCACAAGGTCGCCTTCTTGGAAAGATCTTGGCCTGACCTTCCTGTTGTGGTATCGGCGCAGGCTCTTCTGGTAGATGCTGGACCGGCCGAGTGCCAACAGCCGGCCCTCTTCTAGCAGATCGACGCCGTCTTGTCGTGCTTCTTCTGCTTCCTCCTCGGTGTACATGGTGACTCGTGGGGATTCGAACTCTATGTTCGTTGGGATGACGGCTTCGGCACCATAGACGAGGAAGAAAGGCGTGAAGCCGGTTGACTTATTTGGAGTCGTGCGCAGACTCCAGAGGACGGCTGGTAGCTCATCGAGCCAGCAGCCAGCCGAGCGCTCCAGAGGCTTGATCAGCCGGGGCTTGATGCCGGACAGGATGAGGCCGTTTGCTCGCTCCACCTGGCCGTTTGACTGTGGATGGGCGACGGACGCTAGGTCCAGTCGGATGCCCTGTGTTGTGCAGAAACAGGCCAAGGCGCCTTTGGCGAAATTTGTGCCGTTGTCGGTGATGATGCTGTGTGGTATGCCGTACCGAATTGTGATATCGGCGATGAAAGTCACGGCAGTTGGACCGTTCAGCTTCTTGATTGGCTTCACTTCTATCCACTTGGTGAACTTGTCCACTGCGACAAGTAAGTGAGTTAAGCCACCTCGTGCTGTCTTGAATGGTCCCACCATGTCTAGACCCCAAACTGCGAAAGGCCAGGCAATGGGGATGGTCTTGAGTGCAGAAGCTGGCTGGTGCGGCTTGGAGCTGAACTTCTGGCACCCTTTGCATTTTTGGACCAACTCCTTGGCCTCTTCCAAGGCAGTTGGCCAGAAGAAATCGTGTCGAAAGGCTTTGGCGACGAGTGCTCTTGAAGCCGCATGGTGGCCGCACTCGCCTTGATGGATGTCTTTGAGAATCGCTTGGCCTTGCTCTGGCTCTACGCAGCGCTGGTAGACACCAGTGACGTTGCGCCTGACCAGCTCTCTGTTGACTATGGTGTAGGATGCCGCCCGACGTTGTACTTGCCGAGCTGAGGTCTCATCAGTCGGCAGCTCTTTGTTCACCAGGAACTTGAGGATGGGCTGGGCCCATGAGGGTGCTGCTATTTCTTCGACTGCCAGAACTGCGACTTGGACGAGGGCGGTTGGGCTGGGAGGCGGCGGGTTGGAGTCAACAACCGCTTGCTGGGTTAATGAAGTCCCCAGGTCGACTGGCGCGACCCTTGGGCCGAGTTCTAGAGTCTTCAAGTCGCCGCCGCGGTCCCCGGGCGGGGTTCGACTGTGGCGGCTTTGGAGTCATCCGCCAAAATCCCCGTACCGACTACCGGAGCTCTGGAGTCGGATCCGATGTCTTCGGGAGGAGCCGACACAAAAATGGAGTCTGATTCTGGTGAAGGCTTGACAGACGGCTTGAGGAGGCGTTGAAGGGCGACGCCAGATGGTATTGCTTGGCGGGTAGAGCCGATTCGTGCCAAGGCATCTGCTTGGTCGTTGTCGTTTCTTGGCACATGGAGGAACTCGCACCCTTCTAAATACCCGCTGAGCTGCTGCACGAGGAAACGGTAACTCGCCATGTTTGCGTCTTTCGCGTCCCAGTCGCCAGATGATTGCTGGACCACTAAGTCCGAGTCGCCATAACACAAGATCCGGCGGATGCCAAGTTCTTTGGCAAGCCGGAGCCCGTGAATGAGCGCCTCGTACTCGGCGACGTTGGTGGAGGCGGCGAAATGGATTTGTAATGCGTATTTGAGCTTGTCGCCTTTAGGAGAGGTGAGGACGACACCGGCTCCCAAGCCGGTGCGCATCTTGGAGCCGTCAAAATGCATCCGCCAATGGGTGGAGTCAGGAGCTGGAGGTAGGTACTGGGTCTCGGCCCAGTCGACGAGGAAGTCGACCAGTGCTTTTGACTTGATAGCGGTGCGGGGCTGGTAGTGGATGGTGTAAGGAGCCAGCTCTATGGCCCACTTGGCCACTCGGCCAGAAGCATCTCGACTACCAATGATCTCGGCAAGTGGGGCCGTGCAGACCACCGTGATTGGATGCTCTTGAAAGTAAGGCTTCAATTTCTTGGCAGTAAAGTGTACACCATAGCACATCTTCTGGTAGTGGGGGTAGTTCTGCTTGGAGGTCGACAGTACTTCGCTCAGGTAATATACCGATCTCTAGATAGGTAGTGCCTTGCCTTCCTCCTTGCGTTCCACTACAATGACCGTGCTGACCACCCGGCTGGTGGCGGCGATGTACAGGAGCATAGGTTCCTTTGGAGTCAGAGCCGCCAGGACGGGTGGAGTAGTCAGCATCTTCTTCAACTGGAGAAAAGCTTCATCCGCCTTATGGTTCCACTCAAAAAAAGTGGTCTTCTTCATGAGTTGGTATAAGAGGAGAGCTTTCTCGCCCAGCCGACTAATGAATCGGCTGATGGATGCCAAGCAGCCAGTGAACTTTTGTACATCCAGCAGTTGGCTGGGTACCTCCATTGTCTCAATGGCCTTGATTTTTACTGGGTTGCATTCTATGCCGCGTTCAGAGACCAGGAAGCCAAGGAGCTGGCCGGCTGGTACTCCGAAGACACACTTCTCGGGATTGAGCTTGATCTGGAATCGGCGCAGGTTCTCAAAAGTCTCCTTGAGGTCTTCCAGCAGTGTTCCACGCTTTTCCGTCTTCACCACCACGCCGTCCACGTAGACGTGGGCGTTCCTACCGAGCTGCTTGAGGAGGCACTTCTGCATGCAACACTGAAAGGTGGCATCGGCATTCCTTAAGCCGAACGTCATGGTGAGGTAGCAAAAGGCTCCAAACGGCGTGATGAAGGCGGTCTTCAGTCTGTCAGCCGGGTTCAGCTTGATCTAGTGATATCCTGAGTATGCATCCAAAAAACTCAACAGCTCGCATCCGGCTGTGGAGTCTATCACCTGATCGATTCTTGGTAGAGCAAATGGGTCCTTGGGGCAGGCCTTGTTGAGGCTCGTGTAGTCAATACACATTCGCCACTACTTGTACTTCTTCAGTACCAAGACCAGATTTGCTAGCCATTCTGGAAAGAACACTTCCATAATGAAGCCGGCTGCTAGGAGTCGGGCTATCTCTTCTCCGATAACTCTTCTCTTCTCTTCTGATAGGCGGCGCAGGGGCTGCCTGACTGGCTTTGCATCAGATCAGACATGTAACTTGTGCTCGGCGAATTCTGTCGGTACACCTGGCATGTCTTTGAGGGACCATGCGAAGATGTCCCGATTCTCACGGAGGAAATCGACAAGCTCGCCTTTCTATTTGCTGTCGAGGTTTGCACCTACGATGGCATACCTCTCTGGGTGCTCCGGATCCAAGGGTATCTTCTTTGTCTCTTTGGCCGGCTTGAACGAACCCTCAGCCTCCGACTCTTTTGGGTTGGGCGATACCTCAGGCTGCTTGCCGGCCATCGCCACAACTCGCTCAAGGAGCCGCTTCTCGGCCGCGATTACCAGGGACTCGGCCAGCCGACTGCTCTCAGCCGCGCAAGCAGACGACTTCCGGTAGTCGCCAGCCACAGTCAGAATTCCCCTAGAACTGGGCATTTTCATCTTGAGGTAGGCGTAGTGGGGGACCGCCATGAACTTGGCCAAGGCGGGTCGGCCAAGTAGCGCATGGTATGGGCTCTCAAGGTCCACCACCTCAAACCAAACAGACTCTCTGTGGAAGTGATCTTTGTCTCCAAAGAGGACGTCCATTAGGATCTTGCCGATTGGCGAGCAGGAAAGCCCAGGAACAATGCCGTGGAACACAGTTCGGCTATTCTGAAGCTGTCTTTGCTTGATTCCTAACTTCTCCATGGTGTCCTTGTACAGGATATTGATGCTGCTGCCTCCGTCTATCAGAACTCGCGAGAAACGCGCGACTCGTCTGTCCGTAGCAAAGGTGGCGTCCAGGACCAAGGCATGGGAGCCCGGACTCGGCATCACTTCTGGGTGGTCAGCCCTGCTCCAGCTGATGGGCTTCTCGTACCAGTGCATGAACTCTGGCGTCTTTGACGCTACTACATTCACCTCTTGTCGCTGCAGCCGCCTACTGCGTCGATCATCAGCCACACCGGTGAACACCATGTAGGCTCCATGCTCTTCAGGGTATTCGTCTTGTACCGCGTCGACTGGCCTGACAGCCGGCTGCTGGGGCGAGGGCGGAGGCGGCTGCCCAGCAGGCGGGGGAGGCAGGAGGCCGTCTCCCTTGGCGATCCTGGTGAGCCAGTGGCACTTCCGGGTGGTGTGATTCGATGGCTTCGCGCCGCTATGGAACTTGCAAGGTCCATCCAAGGTCTGCTCATAGGAGAAGGCCGACAACCAGTTTGGCTTGCCGCCTTTTTGTCGCTTGGGCGGAGGCTGCTCATCTGGCTGCTGGGCTTCAACTGTCGTGACTTGCCGGCTGCTGGAAGCCGGCTGCGGGGCCTTGCACTTGTGGTTGCCCTGCTGTTGTCGCCGGTTGGCGTCTGCCGCCGGAGTTCTTGGAGCTTGAGGAGCCACTTTGCCAGTTGTGCTGATTTGAATCTCCGCCTTCATGGAGGAGTCGGTCGTGGCGTACTTGTCCGCTTGAAGGAAATATGCCCTAGAGGCAATAATAAAGTTATTATTTATTTCCTTATTTCATGATAAATGTTTATTATTCATGCTAGAATTGTATTAACCGGAAACATAATACATGTGTGAATACATAGACAAAACAGAGTGTCACTAGTATGCCTCTACTTGACTAGCTCGTTAATCAAAGATGGTTATGTTTCGTAATCATGGACAAAGAGTTGTCATTTGATTAACGGGATCACATCATTAGTTGAATGATCTGATTGACATGACCCATTCCATTAGCTTAGCACCCGATCATTTAGTATGTTACTATTGCTTTCTTCATGACTTATACATGTTCCTATGACTATGAGATTACGCAACTCCCCTTTGCCAGAGGAACACTTTGTGTGCTACCAAACATCACAACGTAACTGGGTGATTATAAAGGATCTCTACAGGTGTCTCCAAAGGTACATGTTGGGTTGGCGTATTTCGAGATTAGGATTTGTCACTCCGATTGTCGGAGAGGTATCTCCGGGCCCTCTCGGTAATGCACATCACATAAAGCCTTGCAAGCATTGCAACTAATGAGTTAGTTGTGAGATGATGTATTACGGAACGAGTAAAGAGACTTGCCGGTAACGAAATTGAACTAGGTATTGAGATACCGACGATCGAATCTCGGGCAAGTAACATACCGATGACAAAGGGAACAACATATGTTGTTATGCGGTCTGACCGATAAAGATCTTCATAGAATATGTGAGAGCCAATATGAGCATCCAGGTTCCGCTATTGGTTATTGACTGGAGACGTGTCTCTGTCATGTCTACATTGTTCTCGAACCCGTAGGGTCCGCACGCTTAAGGTTTCAATGACAGTTATATTATGAGTTTATGAGTTTTGATGTACCGAAGGAGGTCGGAGTCCCGGATGAGATCAGGGACATGACGAGGAGTCTCAAAATGGCCGAGACGTAAAGATCGATATATTGGACGACTATATTCGGACATCGGAAAGGTTCCGAGTGATTCGGGTATTTTTCGGAGTACCGGGTAGTTATGGGAGAAGCAATGGGCCTTGATGGGCTTTAGTGGGAAGAGAAGAAAGGGCCAAAGGGCTGCTGCGCCCCCCTCCCCTCTGGTCCGAATTGGACTAGGGAAAAGGGGGCCGACCACCTTTCCTTCTCCTCTACTTCCTTCTCCCTTCCTCCCCTCTTGGTGGACTCCTACTAGGACTTGGAGTCCTAGTAGGACTCCACATCCTGGCCGCACCAATTGCCTTGGCTGGCCTCCTCCTCCTTCATCCTTTATATACTGAGGCAAGGGGCACCCCATGAACACAATTTGATCCACGTGATCATATTCTTAGCCGTGTGCAGTGCCCCCTTCCACCATAGTCCTCGATAATATTGTAGCGGTGCTTAGGCGAAGCCCTGCGACGGTAGTACATCAAGATCGTCACCACGCCGTCGTGCTGACGGAACTCTTCCCTGACACTTTGCTGGATCTGAGTCCGGGGATCGTCATCGAGCTGAATGTGTGCTAGAACTCGGAGGTGCCGTAGTTTCGGTGCTTGATCGGTCGGGCCATGGATACGTACGACTACATCAACCAAACGCTTCCGTTGTCGATCTACAAGGGTACGTAGATCATACTCTCCCCTCTCATTGCTATGCATCACCATGATCTTGCGTGAGCGTAGGAATTTTTTTGAAATTACTACGAAACCCAACAGTGGCATCCGAGCCTAGGTTTTATATGTTGATGTTATATGCACGAGTAGAACACAAGTGAGTTGTGGGCAATATAAGTCATACTGCTTACCAGCATGTCATACTTTGGTTCGGCGGTATTGTTGGACGAAGCGGCCCGGACTGACATTACGCGTACACTTACGCGAGACCGGTTCTCCCGACGTGCTTTGCACATAGGTGGCTTGCGGGTGACAGTTTCTCCAACTTTAGTTGAACCGAGTGTGGCTACGCCCGGTCCTTGCGAAGGTTAAAACAACACCAACTTGACAAACTATCGTTGTGGTTTTGATGCGTAGGTAAGATTGGTTCTTGCTTAAGCCCGTAGCAGCCACGTAAAACTTGCAACAACAAAGTAGAGGACGTCTAACTTGTTTTTGCAGGGCATGTTGTGATGTGATATGGTCAAGAGATGATGCTAAATTTTATTGTATGAGATGATCATGTTTTGTAACCGAGTTATCGGCAACTGGCAGGAGCCATATGGTTGTCGCTTTATTGTATGCAATGTAATCACGCTATAATGCTTTACTTTATCACTAAGCGGTAGCGATAGTCGTGGAAGCATGAGATTGGCGAGACGACAACGATGCTATGATGGAGATCAAGGTGTCGTGCCGGTGACGATGGTGATCACGATGGTGCTTCGAGGATGGAGATCACAAGCACAAGATGATGATGGCCATATCATATCACTTATATTGATTGCATGTGATGTTTATCTTTTATGCATCTTATCTTGCTTTGATTGACGGTAGCATTATAAGATGATCTCTCACTAATTATCAAGAAGTGTTCTCCCTGAGTATGCACCGTTGCGAAAGTTCTTTGTGCTGAGACACCACGTGATGATCGGGTGTGATAGGCTCTACGTTCAAATACAACGGGTGCAAAACAGTTGCACACGCAGAATACTCAGGTTATACTTGACGAGCCAAGCATATACAGATATGGTCTCGGAACACGGAGACCGAAAGGTCGAGCGTGAATCATATAGCAGATATGATCAACATAACGATGTTCACCAATGAAACTACTCCATCTCACGTGATGATCGGACATGGTTTAGTTGATTTGGATCACGTAATCACTTAGAGGATTAGAGGGATGTCTATCTAAGTGGGAGTTCTTAAGTAATATGATTAATTGAACTTAAATTTATCATGAAACTTAGTCCTGGTAGTATTTTGCAAATTATGTTATAGATCAATAGCTCGTGTTGTTGCTTCCCTGTGTTTATTTTGATATGTTCCTAGAGAAAATTGTGTTGAAAGATGTTAGTAGCAATGATGCGGATTGGATCCGTGATCTGAGGTTTATCCTCATTGCTGCACAGAAGAATTATGTCCTTGATGCACCGCTAGGTGACGGACCTATTGCAGGAGCAGATGCAGATGTTATGAACATTTGGCTAGCTCAATATGATGACTACTTGATAGTTTAGTGCACCATGCTTAATGTCTTAGAATCAGGATGTCAGGACCCCGACTCGATGTCACATCGATCTAGCCTGTAACACCTCATATCACTTTGCGGCCTCACGCACGGTATTTCCCCGGGTGTCGCCTTACCTTTGCCCGGGACCGTTTGCGCCTTTTGGCTCACGTATATGATAGTGTCGCTAGCATCCATATGATAAGGAGCCCGGGCTGACATGAATAGTCGTAAACCCAAAGTGGCACAGACTTACAGGGACAGGCATCCATGACCCAGCTCCGAATGTGTCGGTCATCAGCAAGTGGGTCCGGGCTGTAGCACTGGGCTAGCAGGACTCCGGTAAACCGGGCTGTAGCGGGCTAACAGGACTCCGGTACTCAATGCGTGACATTTCCCCGAAGGGACAGACACAGGAACGAAGAAGGACACATGCCGGCCAGCCTAAGTGTTCCAGAGCAGTAGCAAGCTACCATGGTTCAGCGGTAACACTAGGAGACATTTCCCGGTAAGAGAGGCTACTAAAGATAAACAACTAGATAGTCAGATCCCACACATACCAAGCATTTCAATAACATACACACAATATGCTCGATATGTGCAAATACAACATGGCATCACAACATGACTCTACGACACAAGTACTTTATTTAAGGCTCAGAGAGCCATACATAACATACACATAGGTACGGGTCACACGACCCAGCATTCAAGTCATACAGTCATACAAACCAGCAGCGGAAGTAACTTGTCTGGGTACAGACAACTAGTAAAATAAAAGAGGCTTGGAAAGCCTAGCTATACTACGTGGTCCTTCACAAGCTCAGGATCACCACCTGGGCCTTAGCCTACTCATTGATGTCAACGTCTACGAAGAACCCATCAGAAGGGGTTGCAGCGTCTTCTATAAAAAATGTAGATTATAGCAACATGAGTACAAAGGTACTCAGCAAGACTTACATCAGGTCCTACATACATGCACATTATCAAGAAGGGTTGGTGGAGTTATTGCAGCAAGCCAGCTTTGACTCTTGGCTAGACTATCCTACGAGACTCCAACTTGAAATGGTTTTGCGCACACGAGTCCACTAATCACCACTTCAATACACTACCGAGGATCCACCTCCGTCTTCCTACGGAAGAGCCATCCTCGGCACTCACACTTATCTTGAGGCTTTTAGTAGTTTCCATTTACTTGTCTATGAACTGTATAGGCAACCAAGTAGTCCTTTACCGCGGACGCGGCTATTCGAATAGATCATGATAACCCTGCAGGGGTGTACTTCTTCATACACGCTCTCACCACTTACCGTCATTTACACGACTTGTACTCGGCAACCTTCAAGCGGAAGCCCAACGTGGGTGTCGGCCACGACCTACCTAATCACCTAAGTCTCTAGTCCAGGTTTATCGCCTATTCGGGTTCCATCCATGAGGAGATCCGGCCGAGGTATCGCTCACAGCCCCAAACGATGTGAACAGGGTTCCCAAGATACCTAACGGGTATTCAGTACACCGTGCCACGTACCTACCGCATCACAGCCCACCCCTACGGTCAGCGCTGTCCACGGCCTCCAGTATACTACAAACACCAGAAACTACTTGCAACTCCTGGACAGAGAACTAGGTTGAATAAGAAGTCGAGAGGGTCCATTGGTTTCGGGCCCAATGCATGGTAGTAGCTGAATCTTAAATCACACATACAGATCTCAGTGCTTAAGGTCGGCTTCAATGAAACAACCCACCATGTACTCCTACATGGCCTCTCATCGATACCTTTACCAAAACATGTTCACCACACCACTTTCATTACCGACATAATCATTTCACTCTAGTCCATCACCCAGATGAACCAGACCTGACACGACTCTAAGCATAGCAGGCATAGCAAGGTAGGAACAACACATACATATGGCTCAAACAACTCCTACACATGCTAGTGGGTTTCATCTAGTTACTGTGGCAATGACAGGTCATGCAGAGGAAATGGGTTCAACTACTGTAACACACAGCAGTTTGAAACGCGTTGTCTTAATGCAGTAAAAGAGAGCAGGAGCGAGAACATGGGATTGTATCGATATGATCAAATGGTTGGTTGCTTGCCTGATGATTCGATGCACTGATACGGTTCTTCATTAGGGTAATCACGGTACTCCTCGGAGGCAGATCCTGCCGCAAAGAACACCGATACACAACCATCACCAAACAATGTGCAACAATATGATGCATGCATGAAACATGGCAATATGAGTGTGTTGGGCTAATGCAACTAAGACCAGAAGGGTTTGAACCAATTTAAATCAAAGATTCAAATTTCAAACTCAAACATGGTCCTTTAAAGTGTTTTTCCTTGTTCTGCATTAAACATCAAGTTAACTTGTTTAGTCATGCATGAAAATAGTACAGATGGATAGATTGGATTTTTCTGATCATTTTTCATATATAATTTGTCTGATTTGGAGTTACAGAATAAAAGTTATGAATTTTTGAAGTTTAAACTATATTCTGGAATTTCCTATATTAGATTAAATCCAGAAAATCAATTACTGCGTCAGCCTGACGTCAGTGTGACATCAGCAGGTCAACAGGACACGTCCGGGTCAAACCTGACAGTGGGTCCCGCGTGTCAGTGTGATTAATTAAACTAAAATTAATTTAAACTAATCCTAATTAGTTAACAGGGCTGGGCCCCACCTGTCATTGACTCAGGGGAGTCAGCCAGGGCCCACCCGTGGTCAAACCCGGGTCGGCTGCACCGGCGTTTAGCCGCCGGCGAGCCCGACGCGGCGGCGGAAGTGGTTTTGGCCGTTTCGGCCACCAAATGGGTCGCGGAGACCACCGGAGTGGAGCTGAGGACGAGCCGCAGCTCTTGGTGGAGTCCGTTACTGTGGTGTGGCGGCATGGGGATGTCAAAAGGAAAGGGATGGAGTTTTTCTCGCTTTTGGCGTAGCAGGCCTCCCTTTGGGAGGCCCGCGCGACGGGCTATTAGCTCAGTGGTAGAGCGCGCCCCTGATAATTGCGTCGTTGTGCCTGGGCTGTGAGGGCTCTCAGCCACATGGATAGTTCGGAAAATATTCATCTTGACAAGAAATTATCTATATGTTAAGATATCTCTGATAAGGGCTATAGCTCAGTTCGGTAGAGCAACTCGTTTACACGTGCGCCAATGCTTTTCAAAGGAGCTTATTATGCAATGAACATAATCGATCTTATTGCAAAATCAATGTCTTACTTCATAGATTCGAGAGAATAGGAGAACAGTAGCCTGACAAACAGTCGGTTCCAGTTATAACCGCAGCATTGTCATCATAGCGGATTATTATACCGTCTTCGCATTTGAACTCTTTACATGTACGTACAATTACAGCTCGAATTACTTCGGATCTTTCTAGGGGCGATTTCCAATAAAATAAAGATCATCAATTAAAAGTATAAATAAAGTAATATACTGGAATAAAAAAAGATGAATTCCCGGAGAGGGAACTCCGGGAAGATACAATAAATTAAGATTAAGTGGTAGGAATCAACGAGATGGATTACTTTCTTTATAATATATATAGGTCTGGCCCTTTCGGGTTCTATATATAGATAGAGAAAGAAAGAAGAAGAAAATAGAAAGAACAAGAAAATTATGATGTGGAAAAGAAGACAGGAATTGTGTACAATGGCATTGTACAACAATTTAATTTGGAAAAGGGATGTAGCGCAGCTTGGTAGCGCGTTTTTTTTGTCTTTCTGGCGGTATCAAACAGCCACCTAATATCTTATCCGCCTCTTCAGGAAAATGAATATCTCCGGAAAATATTTTGAGTTCCGTATGGCTTTTTTTTCTCTTCACTCGGACCAGTCCGCCTAGTCGACTTCTTGTATTTTTTGTGAGTTGTGTATCCACTCCAATAATACTATTGTCAAGTATCTTTAGGGATGAAGATCTCGGCAAGATATGAAGTTCTTGAAGAATTAAAAAAAACCGATCTACTTCTTTTTGGTTTCCACCCAAAACTTTAGGAATTCCTTGATAGTTGGTATAAATTCGTAAGCCGGGTCGGCTGATACGCTTTAAAAAGGTTCTTGTTCTATATATTCCTTTTCTAGTCTTTCTCTTTTGATGTCTAATAGAGTAGGATTGGCCTGTAATCCATACCATACCATATCCTGTAGGTGTAACCTTTCGCTCAATACTCAAATCTACAATTGAAGTATCTGAAGCCGCATCAATCGAGGATACACGACGGAAGGAATTGTTAGTTCGCCTCACCTTCCCGAAGCGTGGGTTTGTTTGTCGGGGTGGCCGGAGTTGGCGCCGGCGATGACTTTGGCGGCCACCGGAGTTCGGCCGAAGTCGAACTTGTCGCTAGGGGGGTCGGTGAGCTGCGGGGAGTAGCTAGTTAGGTGCTACGTGACGCGGTGAGCATGATGGACACCGTGGAGTGGTCAGAGGGTGACCGGGAGCACGTCGGTGACGAGCTCCACGGTGGTGGGTGCGGTTGAGCTCCGGGAGGTCGCTACACGGCTCGGAAGCAAGAAAAGAAGAGAGGGGAAGATGGCTTAGCTCACGGGGAGTTCGACGAAGCCCTTGGTGCGGCCGGGGACGGACCGGAGCGACGACGGCGTTGAAGGGGATCTCCGGCGACGGCGGTTCGGGCGAGGTCGTTGCGGTGGACTCGGGCGTTGCGAGCGCTCGGGGCTCGGCTTGCTCGATGAAGTGGACAGCGGCGGAGCTCCTGGACACGACGAGAGGACGCACGGGCGGCAGGGAGCGCGGCTACGACGTAGGCACGGCGGCGGTAGCGTCGGCCATGGCTGGGGGGGCGCGAGGGGGAGGAGCTGGAGAGGAAAGGGGTGTCTGGGGGTTTCGGGGGAGAGAGGGAGGGCGATCCACGACGTCACCGGGCGAGGGGAGCGGCGAGGCGGCGAGCAGGTGCGTGGCGCGCGCTGCGGTCGCCGTCGGGCACCTGCCTGCCTGCCTGGCCGGCAAGCAGCTCGCTGGAGCGGCGCTGGGCTGGGCCGGCAGGTGGGCCGGGTGCTGGCGCCAGGTAAGTTTTTCTATTTTTCTCTGTTTCTGCTTTTTTAATACTTCTGCAACTTTGTTGAATTAATAAAAATACTTAGGCAACTCCTAAAATCACCAAACTACTCCTGGTCCATGGTTGGATTATTTCCAACATGAAACATTTTAGTTTGGGGATATTTGAGCATTTAAATATTTTATATAATTTTAAATGCCCAAATTCAAATATTTATGATTTAATTCACAAACCCTAAGATGGCCTAGGAAAATGTGCATCACTTTTGGCAGAGGTTCTGAACCAAGACAAAAATGATGGGCATTTTAGAAGGGCATTTCAGGTTCATTGAAAAAGTTTTTAGTAAACCCTAGTTAGTTTCAGAGGGGGCTGGGGGTTCTGTCATCCCCATTTCAGGTTTCTGATGAAAGAGTAAATATGATGCAACACTCTAATGCATGAACTAGCTAGGGTGTGACAACTCACCCCCACTCAAAAGAATCTCGTCCCGAGATTTGGGTTCTTCCGGAAAGAAGGTGGGGTACTCGAATCGAAGACGATCCTCCCTTTCCCAAGTTGCTTCATCCTCAGAATGGTGCGACCATTGAACCTTGAGAAACTTGATATTATGACGTCGAGTGGTACGCTCGGCCTGATCGAGGATACGAATGGGGTACTCTCGATACGTGAGGTTATCTTGGAGATCAAGCGTTTCGTGGTCCACTCCACGGATAGGATCCGAGAAGCAATGCCTGAGTTGAGAAACGTGGAAAACATCGTGGACTCTGGAGAGATGCGGAGGTAGTTCCAACTGGTAGGCAACTTCTCCTCGTTTAGCGAGAATGCGAAAAGGTCCAATGTAACGAGGAGCCAATTTGCCTTTGATACCGAAACGATGGGTTCCCTTCAGAGGAGTAACCCGAAGGTAAGCTTTCTCGTCAACCTCGAAAGTCATAGCCTTATGTTTTCGGTCATACTGACTCTTTTGACGAGATTGGGCTGTTTTCAACTTTTCACGAACGATGCGAACTTGCTCTTCTGCCCCCTGAATCATATCCGGGCCAAAGAATTGTCTTTCCCCGGTTTCTGACCAGTTAAGGGGTGTTCGACACCGTTGTCCATAGAGAACTTCAAAAGGGGCTTTACCCAAGCTAGATTGATAGCTGTTGTTATAGGCAAATTTGGCAAATGGAAGGCATTTCTCCCACTCCATTCCGAATGAGATAACAGAGGCTCGAAGCATGTCTTCTAGGATCTGGTTGACGCGTTCTACTTGACCACTCGATTGAGGGTGAAAAGCGGTGCTAAAGGAAAGGCGGGTTCCCATAGCATTTTGGAAACTTTCCCAAAACCGAGAGGTGAAAAGACTTCCTCGATCCGAGTTAATTTCCAAAGGAACACCATGGAGAGACACGATTCGGGAGATATATAAATCTGCCAATTGACTAGCAGTTATACTCTCACGAACAGGTAAGAAATGGGCCACTTTGGAAAGACGATCGACAACGACGAAGATAGCATTATTCCCTCTCTTGGTCCTGGGAAAACCGGTAATGAAATCCATACCAATTTTATCCCATTTCCATTCAGGAATAGCTAAGGGTTGAAGGGTGCCAGCAGGCCGTTGATGCTCTGCTTTGACACGACGACAGACGTCGCAATTAGCAATATACTGAGCAATTTCTCTCTTCATCCTAGTCCACCAGAACCTCTGGCGTAGGTCCTGATACATCTTGGTACTACCGGGATGAATGGTGAGAGGAGATTCATGAGCTTCCTTAAGGATCAATCGCCTCAGGTTTCGCACCTTGGGAACCACTAGTCGATTCCCGAAGTATACGACCCCTTGATCATCAATGGAGAAACAATTCACAACTCCTTTCTTGATGTTTCTCTTGATGCGGGAAATTCCCGGATCTACGTTCTGTGCTTTGATGATCTGATCCGTAAGGGTAGGTTTCGCCACCAAGGTGGAAAGAAAACCTTGAGGAACAATGTGAAGGTTAAGCTTCCGAAATTCCTCATGGAGAAGCGGTTGACTTTGTTGTAACATCAGGTTGTTACAATAAGATTTACGACTTAGCGCATCAGCCATGACGTTGGCTTTCCCTGGGGTGTAGGTTATTCCTAAGTCGAAGTCTGTGATCAACTCAACCCAACGTCTCTGCCTGAGATTCAAATCCGGTTGGGTGAAGATGTACTTTAGACTTTGGTGATCAGTGAATATTTCGCAACGATTACCGATGAGGTAATGTCGCCAGGTCTTAAGTGCATAGACTACGGCTGCAAGCTCTAGATCATGAGTAGGATAATTCTCCTCATGTGGGTGCAATTGCCGTGAAGCGTAAGCAATTACGTGTCGATCTTGCATGAGAATGCAACCTAGTCCTTGTCGCGAGGCGTCGCAGTAGATAACAAAGTCCTTGGAGAAGTCTGGCGGTACCAGTACGGGAGCAGAAGTCAGGCGTCTTTTCAGTTCCTGAAAGCTGTGCTCACATTGTGGGGTCCATTCGAACTTTTTATCTTTCTTGAGGAGTT